>NC_133618.1:551060738-551360738 GCF_048593235.1 Sminthopsis crassicaudata | reverse complement strand
ATTTTGGAGGAAGGTATTCTTTCAAATGCAAAGTCATGGAAGCAAGTGATAGTGAATATCTAGCAGACCCATATGTTGAGGATGAAAAATGTGTGAGGGAATAGGGAATAAGATGGAAAAGATCAATGGGATCCAATCTGTAAAGAGCTTTGAAGGCCAGACTGGGAGTTTTGTAATTTATGCCAGTGACAATAGGGAGCTTCTGAAATTCTGCAGGTAGGTAAGCCTTATGGTCAGGTCTGTGTTTGAGAAATATGCTTCTGGAAGCAGTGTGAAGTGGCTAGAGAGAGAAGAGACAGGAGACCAATAATGAGGCAGGAGAGATGAGATGAGATTTTGAGCAACAGTGTTATCAAGGGATAAAAGGAGATGCATTCAAGAAACATTGTGGCAAGATTTGGCAACAGTGAGCATGATACTGAGGTCAGGAATTCAGGAAAATGGCAGTGCTCTTGAGAGAAAAGGGGAAATTTATGTTTAGGAGGAAAGCTAATGTACTTTGTAGCTCTGTTATTTTATGATCCAATGATCTATTCTGTGAATTTTGTATCCCCTTCAGCACCTAATCTAATTCTCAGCAAATACTAAGCATTTAGCACATGTTTATTGAATTAATAAGTGAAGTTCTATTAGTCATTTTGAGCAGTTTCACAGATATACATCCTTCTGGCTAAGAGGATGGAAAGGAAGTCTTTGAAAAGGAATATTGTGATTTGTTTCTGTTCTCAGCACCAGTCCCCTGCCCCTAGGCTAATAGGGTTATGGCATTATTACCAGACAGCTTTTGTGGGCCAGGATTCCTGTGTTCTGCCTGTATTCACTCATTCCCAGTTGCTTCCATGAGTATGGCCCCTATGAAGTACAGCTGTTAGTAACCCATAAGCCATCAAACGAGTTGCAGGAGTTTAATTTCCAAATGAGATGGAAACATAACCACAAGAGATTATTGAATAAACCACCACATTAGGGATAATCAAGCTTCCTGCAGAAACATGTGAACTGATCCCTTGTGTTAAGGAAAGTCTTATACCTGATTATGATTTAAACTTCTTTCTCTCCAACATATTCGCTCTTTTAGTGTGAGGAAAATGACAGAAATCCTTGGCCTAATTGTGTCTTTTGGAAGAACAAAGCCAAAAAAGTTGGTATTGATTTCACGAGTCCTTCTGATGGTGCTGCTAAACTCTATTTTTCAAAGCTCACTTAAATAGTCCAACTCAAGAATATTATTCTAGGAGACTGTTGGATTTTTTCCCTCATGTGTCTTTTCATCTATGGTAATAAGATTTTGCTTTGCAAGAAGTTCCAGCTGTCTAAATATTCCAGACTCAGTAATGTAAAGAGGCTAACTGATCTAGTTTGGTGTCCACCAGAGGCAGAGAACTCATTTAGATTCTTAAAAATTATTCAAGTTTATCTGGCAACTTAGCAACAAGGCAGATAAACAATATGTAAGCCACCTGGCCTGTCTGGGCTTCAGCTTACTCCCCATCTTGAGTTGATAGTAGTCTTTTAATCTAATACCTTGGGATCTCATATTTTTGTACCACCGCCTGCAGCATTTAACTTAAGTTGAAATTTACCAGAGAGCTCTATGACTTAAAACAATGGCTCATCCACTAACGCCAGGAGATTTTGTTTTTGGTGTGTGAGATCTCCATTAAGAAGCATGCTTTGAAAAACAGATGGATTTTACTAGGGTGAATTAGATAGACAGTCAGTAATCATACACATCATTTGTATTTTTTAAACTATTTGCTAGTTGTTGGGAGAAATAAACTATTAAATAAGACAAAGTTCTGCCTCCATAAGATTCACTGACTAGTAAGGAGAGACCAAAATTCAAAAATAACTTTCAAAGAAAATTGTATATGCAATAAATGCATGTGAAAAGTACAAGCCAAGTACTGTGAATCATGGGGAGGATGGAAGGAGGGATAGAGGATCCAGGATATAGGGATAAGGAAAGCAAGGAATCCAAATGGAGGATTGTATGTCCTTCCTGGCATAGGAAGGATCTTTAGCAAAGGCAAGGGATGCTGAAAATGTAGGTGGAGTTTGGGACAGAGTAATCATATTGACTGGATCATGGCCTAAGGTTCAGATGAGGCTAAATTTATAAAACACTGTCAGATTATGAGATCCCTGAAAATATCTCACATGATTCTAGCAAAAGGTAATTTTTAGTAATGTCAATAACCTTTAGAAACCACTGATCTTGAAGATCCACCAGTATAAAAATCATTATGGATGCATAATATGCTTCATGAATTATCTGATGTGATCTTCACAGCAACTCTGTAAAATGAGTGATTCAGTTTTAATCCTCATTTCACAGATGAGAAGACTGAGGTACAAGAGATTAAGTTATTTGCCAAAGACCATATGGGCTATTATGTGGGGAACAGGAATTCAACCTCTGTCTTCTGATTCCAAATCTAACCTCTATTGTTTAAAACATGAATCATACTTATTTTGTCCAGAGACCAGGACTGGAATGCAAATAGAGAACTTATTCAACTTAGAGAGATTAATACAAAATCTGTTTTTAATGAGGCTATCTATGAAGATTAGGAGCTTTGGGCATATGCCCCTGATTATTGACTCATATACTCTTCTGTGACAGAAAAAAAAAGACAAATAGGCTATTGGGTTTGCTTTTTATTTTTCATTTTTAACATATTTCAAGTAAAACTCATTAGTGTGTCTACAATAATAAAATATCAGTACTAAGAAATACATGTTAAAGCTGTGTCTACAAAGCCAAAATGAAGAGGAAAATTAGGCCTATTTTTGAAAAAAAATTTAATTAGATCTTTGATCAATGACCATCCAAGAGCTGGAATATTCAAATGCAAATTTCCCTGACTGATTACAAGATTTCTCCCATCTCTATTTCAGTTTGTCTACATGTGTGAGAATTGTGAATGAATGAAATGCATTTATTGAGTGTTTACTATGTGCCAAACACTATGCTGAGTGATGATAGAGAAACAAAACCAAATAATCTTTTTCATCAGCTAGCTTACTTTCTAGTAGGGGTAAAAGTGAGGTAGGTGGGTAATGTCAGCAAGGAAGGTTTTGGAAAACCACAAGGCCTGGAGGATGAGTAGAGCCATAAAGCCATTGATTATCACAGCTTTTCAAGAAGCACTGGTAGTATTGTCTTATTATTGTTTCCATCTCTTTAGGTGTCAAGTGGAGCCCAGAATAATAAAAACTATAGCAATCATTTTTCTTCCACTGAAGGTGCAAAGTGCAATGAAGTGAGAGGATAGAAATTGGAATGGGATTTGAAACATGGTTTGAATTTGGGGATACCACTATACACATATGTATGATATTATATAGCCAATATTATTAATTATATATATATATATATATATGTATATATATGTATAGTATGTGCCTATATAATACATATATGCATGGTTGGTTTTTGTTTTTCATGCTCAAAGAAGACCAAAATAACATCAGGGTGTAGTGTGTCTAATAGTTCCATGGTGCATGCTTGCACTGGGTCTGCATAATGGAAGATGCTTTCCAGCTTTCCCAATCCCCAGTGGAATAAAGCTGAATAGTATGACCTATTTTTTTTTTTAGCAATGTTGCTGGACACCTTCAAGGAGGACAAAAATGGCATTAAAGTCAGCTACTACATTGATGGTAAATTATTTAACTTGAAACAGGTACAAGCCAATATTAAAATGGAGGGAAAGGTTGTGATTTACTTTTTGTTCACAGATGATTATGTACTCATTGCAACTTCTCTGGCTGAAATACATCAAGCATGGATTAATTCTCTGCTACTTGTGCTAATTTTGATCTGACAAACAATACCAAGAAAAGAGAGGTTCTTCAACATCCAACACTGTACTATCCATATGTGGAACCATCAGTTACAGCAAATGGAAAAATTATGAATGCTGTGAATAAGTTCACTTAACTTGGCGATATACTTTTAGGCATGTATACATATACTGAGGCAGCCAGCTCCAATATCTGAGAGTGTCATGAGTTCAGATTCCATTTTTAACATGGTTACATTGAAAAATCTTAAAGAAGAGACTCAAATTCATTAGTAGATTATGAAGTATAGGGCTAAATTTGAAACCCTAAGAATCCCTCTCACTCCAATTCCAATGCATAAAAATTACTGGGAGGGTAGAACCAGAATAGTCTGTTTTTTTGTATTCATTTCCCTTCTCCCATGACTAAAACAATGCTGTGTTCATAGTAGATGCTCAATAAATTCTTGCTGAGATAATTCCATTTCTTACTTAGCAAAATTGTGATAGTCTTGCCTTTGCAGAAATGTTTAAAGATTGGATAATGTTTTTAAGTACTAAGACCATTAGATCCATGCTGGTCCTGAGTGAAGCCTGGATTCTATTCTAATTTCCTCTTCTCTGTGTTTTATAGATTGATCAAAAGCAGTTTGACAAAATTCTGGAGCTGATAGAGAGTGGAAAGAAAGAAGGTGCTAAACTGGAATATGGGGGCTCAGCCATGGAAGACAGAGGACTATTCATAAAACCCACAGTGTTTTCAGAAGTTACAGACAACATGCGAATTGCCAAAGAAGAGGTAGGTTATCGTGAATGTTAATAAGAAAACAGGAATAATGTTCTGGTGGCTCAGTGGGCTTGGAGATTTAGATCTATCAAATAACACAGAACTTGGGAACATGTTCTTGAGTCCAAGGGGCCTCAACTTTTTGCTTCCTCTTAATTACAGAAGTAAATTTTGAATAGCACTTCTCCTTTCTGTCATCTTAAAACGTGCTTCAGAAGGATCATGATTTTAGTACTAAAAGGGGACTAAGTAAG
This sequence comes from Sminthopsis crassicaudata, assembly GCF_048593235.1. Lineage (NCBI taxonomy): Eukaryota > Metazoa > Chordata > Mammalia > Dasyuromorphia > Dasyuridae > Sminthopsis > Sminthopsis crassicaudata. The sequence continues at coordinate 551,355,909 of NC_133618.1, read as the reverse complement.
AAGCTTCTTATTTTATAGGTTATGCCTGGAATGGTAGTGACTTGGCTAAGATCACACAGCTAGTAAGTAACAGAACTAGCTTTTAAGCTTAACTCTCTTATTTCAAATCTAATCCTACTATACCACATTGCCAACTCAGTTTGGGGCCTTCTTTTTTTATTGACATTTGACAGATTTGTGTTTCCCAAGAGATGTTTTTCTTCAAAAAAAGGAGAAAAAAGGAGAAAGTAGACTACAATAATCTGTTACTAATTCAACAATTTCAAACACTACATAAATCACTTTCTCTGCCAATTAACCTTTTCAGCAGTTAAACTCCACATAGAAGTGACATTATTTCTGGCTAGGATGGAAGGAGGATTAGATGAGGAGGTTAAAATTCCACCACCACATCCTTCCACCCTTTATATACTAGTTTTTTAATCTTTTGTTTGTTTCCAAAGGAAACTCCTTAGTTAAGTTTAAAACTTTTTTCATGTAATTTTAGAATCTGTAAGGCTTAGTTTTTATGAAAAATAAAATTACTTTTCCCTTGATCTTGACTAGAACAGAATTATTTTTTATTTTTATAATCCATTTTTAAAATGTTGATACCCAAGTAAATATTTTTAAACATTTTATAGCATTATGTAAATTTGTATTTAATGTTTCTTTACAAACTGATTGCACCTAGCTTTCATCTTTATAATACTGTCTGTGAAATTAATGGGCCCAAGTTCTCATACTGGTGGATCTTGTTCCTGAATAATGCTAGATAATCAGATTACGGATTTTTCTTCATTTTACTTTATTGTGAAGAACATCTGATACAGTATTATTTGTTATTATTTTGTATGAAATATTTTGTTTTTGGCAGACTTTGATTTTTAATAAAATAAACTTGAATGATTAAATACTGGTACCTTTATAGTCCAGAAGGAAGTTTGAAACCATAAGTAAGTCCTTCTTTTTCCTTCTCCTGTTTCTGAAAGTTAATCAGAATAAATTCAAAGTAAAAGGAAATAATACTTGGGGCAGAGCACCAGCCCTGAAGTCAGGAGGACCTGAGTTCAAATTTGATGTCGGGCACTTAACACAACTCCAGGCAAGTCACTTAATCCCAATTGCCTCAGGAAAAAAAAAGGAAATATAGCCTCCCCCCACCAATTTTTTTTAAACCTATTGATTCTTTTGTAAAATACTTGACTTGCTATTCATCCTCTACTGATACAAACCCAATCATCAATATGGCAAATGTTCTGATTTCATATCAGGGAAATTTTTATTTAAGTTTTATTGGCTTTTTTACATAAATGTCAGTGAAGAAGACTGATATTAACATTTCTTAAAATGAAAGCTATATCTATTAAACAAAAGTCCCTACAATTAGAAAACATTTAATTCTGGGAACTTCCTGTTTTTTACATGATGGAAGTAATCCTGACAACAAAGAATAGGTGGTTGCTTTGGATTTTGACAAGACAAAGACCCTGGAATCAGCCAGCACACAATACTGCTTTCCATTCTCCCCAACCAAATTCTTATAAGGAATGTTTACTCAATGAATGCATCCCTTTTAAAAACTCTTATTGAAGTTTTCCCTTCTGGTCATATTTTGAAATGATGGAAAGACAAGAGACCCTCCCAAAGATGTAAATCTAACACTGTCTTTCTAATATCAAACAAGATGGCATCTGGTTACCATGGGCCAGGTTTGCATCCCTGTAACAATTCCTATAGAGTTTATGTAGGATGAGAATCTGGCCCCATATGATTAGACCCCAGGATGTTTTGCCTTTTTTTTTTAATGTGTCCATTGGGAAACATAAAAGAGTAAATTACTGCCAAAGGCTTTCTGGCAGCAAAATTTTATAGACTTTAGTCTTGAGATTTTTATGAGTTACTTACTGTACACTGATGGCATACAACTCAACTTTTTAACTGTCCTGTGACATGCAGTTTCTAAGGAACCTGGGAAAGTATTTCTTCAGCCTAGACATAATGTTAAGCCTAAAAATAGATTTGGACATTGAGTCCAGTAATGAGTTTCCTTCAAAAGCCACTTTTTAAATTCTCAACTTTAGATTTATGGCACTGTTTTTCTTTTTTTCTTTTTTCCCTTTGCTCACACTCCATTTTGGTAAAAAATTTGCCATGCCCTTTTCGATGCTTACCAGAACCTGCTAAGAACAGGAAGTCCTTCTGTTGCTTTGAAGATCCTTCATTTAAGAAAAATGTGGCATTCTATGGGTTGCAGGGCATAATCACAGAACTGTATCTACCCCAGTTCCTTAACAACATTACATAAAAGGTTCCAATATATTCAGTGTTAGTGTATGCTTAGTAGTTGTTCCATGCAATATTTCCATGCTCAGCAACTCAGGAAGGGATTTTACTTAAACTTTCACCATTTTAAAAAATTTCAGTTTGATTATTCTCTTATTTCTACAAAGTCAAATTGCTTTAACAACAACGACAACAAAAGCCCTTGAGATGTTGTATTCTATAATTCTTAGAATTATGTGAAGCCACAAAGAAAAGGTAATGACAGTCAGGATTTGAACCCAGAACCACTGATTTGAAGTTGAGTTTTCTGTCCAAGTCATTCCACAGTCCAAGTCACTGCTGATCATTTTATCTGTTTGGACAACATCATTAAAGTGAGAAAATTCTTTCTAAGGTCATGGGGTTTCAGTCTGTGTTTGCCATTCTTCTACTTCATTTTAGATCTTTGGACCAGTGCAGCCAATAATGAAGTTCAAAAATATAGAAGAAGTTATAAAAAGAGCAAATAGTATTGAGTATGGACTCACTGCAGCTGTATTCACAAAAAATCTTGATAAAGCATTGAAACTGGCTTCTGCGTTAGAGTCGGGAACAGTCTGGTAAGTATGCACTATATGTTGCTTCTCCCAAACTTTGGAATGCCTGAAGAGACTCACTTCTTCCTAACTTAAATGTTTTCAAAAGCCTTTCAATAACTGAACAACCTCAAAATAGGTTGCAATGCAATACTGAATGCTAGGTGTCAATTTTTTTTAAATCCTGTCTAATTCATGGGAATCTGATGACTGTGTGTGTGTGTGTGTGTGTGTGTGTGTGTATGTATTATATGTGTGTGGGTGTATATATGTATGTGTTTATATGTATATTTTTATCTACTCAGCAAGTATCTTCTTCCTTTCCTCCTTGTTTTTCTTCCCTGATTCACTTTCTGTAATTCCTCACTTTTCCTTTAGTCATAAATTTGTATGCTAAGAATTTCTATACCACTATGAACACACATATGAATCGATGTAACTATTTGTGAGTTCAGTTGTTCCTGGATTAATTCAATCAATCATGTATTTTGACTAACTGAAATAAATGAGCGCTAGCATCCTTATTTACTTTAAGAAGAAGAATAAAAATATCACCCATTGAAAATAGGGTCAACAGCTAGTTATGATGTATGGAATAGCAAATAATGAAACTACATTTTCAAGTGTAAAAAGAGAAATTCAGACTTTCCCTTTTTCTATTTTTCTTCTTCTTTCCCTCTCCCTCCATCATTACTTAGAATCTTCCCTAACTGGGAGCCATATTCTTGAACTACTTAGCTCATCATAAAAGGGTGAGAAGAGAAAACAGGAGATCAAAAGTTATTAAACACTATAAATGGACTTTATTAAATATCAATATCTGTTCTCTATGTAATTGTATTTTTAAAATTCTTTCTATAGGATCAACTGTTACAATGCCATTTATGCACAGGCTCCATTTGGTGGCTTCAAAATGTCAGGAAATGGCAGAGAACTGTAAGTTTTGTTAATAATATTAATTTTAATGATATATTTTATACTTATATTGCATTTTATCATTTCCAAAGTACTTCAGTGTATATTATCTCAGTCCTTACACCTACACTGTGAGTTAGGATTAGGTATTATTATTCTATTTTGTAAATATGGAAGCAGAGGCCCAAGTTTTCATAGCTAGTAAGTAGCAAAACAAGGCTTCAGCTCAGCTTTTTCAACTGTCTAGTGCTCTTTGTAGTACCACATACTGTCACTACTGTCTCATTAAGCCCCCATGTGTGCAACCACAAAATGAACCAGATTTTCAAGAACCATAATAGTTTACTTGAGCTCCACTTTAATTATCCAACCTTCTCTTTCATTGCTGCAACTTAAACTGTTAATGGTATTCAGTCTGGTGATCTTCTTGTTCCTTATATGTGTTATGCTCATTTCTATGTCTGGGGCTTCAATAATTCTATTTCCCACTCTCCAATCCCACTTGAAATATCCTACTCATGGCAAGGCTGTAATATGTAATCTGCCAAATGATTCATTTTTAGTTAATAACTCTCAAATTTCATCCTTCATTTCCTTTGGAACCCTAAAGTATATACTCTCTAGTCTTATTTTGTAAGTTTGATTGGAATATTCTCATGAGCTACTACTCTTTGGAACCAGTACTGTCAGAAGACAATTTGGGAATGTCTTTTCCTGTTTTATGTATTTCTCAGTCAAAATCAAGCCAAAGAATTATCATTCAATTTGTTCACCTTCTCCTTTTAAACCCTAAGCAAATCCTTCACTCCACCATCACCTAGGGGTTCATTGGTTCTTTATCAAGAATCATTGGCTATATAGATCATTGGCATATAGATCTGTGGGTGTTATATATGTGTGTGGGTATATGTGGCATACATTGTATACATACATGTGTGTATATATGCATATATAAAGTCTGTGGTTTTTATTTTTATATTTTGATTTGCTTTGTTTTTTGTAGTCCTTTGTAAAATGTAACTCAAATGGTTTTAGTCTTAGTTTTTTATTTTATATCTGTTGTGCTTATGGATTTCCATTTTCTTTGCATTTGACTTTTTTAAGGGATCCTCAGCACACATTTTTCCTGTGGGTTACTTTTGCAAGTCTCTCCTTTAGGTGTCCTTTAATATTTATATTTTGTCTTAACTACATTTCCCAACACTGAATAACCTATTTTTGAGTTTCCTTTCTCCTATCAAGATGTAAAATTTAATTATGTTGCCAGCTCTTGTCTTATGACCAAGGTTCTTTTCAATAACCTCTTTTCAATAGATAAGATTAAGTCAGTACTTTAGATCACAGTATCATAGATTTAGAGCTGAAAGGAGCTTAAAGATCATCTGGTCCAACTCTCTAATTTTAAAGTTGATGAAACTAAAACCTCAGGAGCTAAATGACTTTTCTCATTCATATATGTAATAAGTCTAAGGTAGTATTTTGAACCTGCTTCTTCTAACTCCACATCTTTCTATCAGATAGTCATGAGCCATTGAATTATCTGCTCTGGATGGCAGTACTTCTGTATTACGCAAAAACCTCATCTCCATTCCTTCTTCCAATGAGACTTTCCAACATTCCAAGTTTATGTAAATAAATTTACCCACTCTCATTATCTGGCCTGGCTTCCCCAGACTCATCAGAGCCTCCCCCACCCCACTCTATTGTGGGGAGTAAATGAAGTAAACTAAGCTAAACTAAGTAAACTAAGTTGCTTAGCTTAAGTAAGTTCACTTTAGCTTAGTTTACTTTTGTATAGATTTTAGAATGGACAAAACTGTTTAAATTATCTTTTGACCTTCACAAGAGTCCAGTGACACAAAAAATGTAGCTATTGTTATCCCCATCTTGTGAGAAAATAGAGGGTTAGAAGTGCAAATACATTTAAATAATAACTAGTAGAGTTTAGACTAAATCTTGGGTGTTTTCACTTAAAACTGACTTCTTTCCATTATACCATATTGCCGTATGTACCATATGTACAATAGGAAGGATTATTTTCTATCTGTAATTCTGAAGGAGGTGGTAGAAATGAATCATATGCAGTGTCCCCATGGTGGGAAATGATTTGAGCCAATGATTTGAATAAGAGCCCCGACAAAGATCCAGTTTCTATTGATTCTAGGTGAGACTGGCTTCTACTGTAGTCAGGGCAGGGCAGGAGGGTTCCAACAGAAAAGTCTAAGGCTGTGTGTCCATTTATAGTCCACCCTCTGGATGAGGCTGTCACAGAAGACAAAGATGCCTGGGGATAATGTGTGGAATGAGAAATAAGTGCCAGTGGATTCCTCATGCATTCCTTTATGGAGATTTTGTGAAAATGTTGTTTTTGAGTCATTTCAATCTTGTTCAGCTCTTCATAACCAAATTTCTTGTTTTCTTGGCAAAGATACTGGAGTGGTTTGCCATTTTCTTCTCCAGTTCATTTTACAGATAAGGAAACTGAGGCAAACAGTGACTTGCCTAAGGTCGCATAACTAGGAAGTGTTGAAACTGAATTTGAACTCAGGAATATGAGTCTTTTTGATTCAATCTCAGTGTTCTATCCACTTAAGCCACCAAAAATAATTTTTCTTAAAGAAAAAAAACAAACAAACAAAAAAAACATCACCTTAACCTGTCCAGTACTCTCTAAAACTATATAGCTAAGCAGCTGCTGTCATATAGTGGTAAAGGAAATTTCTTCACTAATATTTCTCTAAACCACTGGTACCATAAGATCCTTAAGATCTATGTTAACTTAGAAAACCATGTATTAACATTAACTATGGTTTGCTGTAGGTTTATTTATCTTGTTAAATATTTCCCAATTATATTTTAATCTCATTGGTGTAGCATATTTGATGCCTCTACTCTAAGTCAAAAAAAAATCATATATCTCTCAATACTCTTTCATCTAGATATTTACAGATGACTTGTTTTTTAAAGATTGTGAGCTGACTGAGGACGGAAACAGTGTTTTATTCTTTTTTTTTTTTTTTTTTTTTTTTTTTTTTTTTGCCTCTACCCAGGCCATCTAGCATAGAGTTTTGTACACAGTGGACATAGAGGTTTTCAGAGATTTTGGCTCCTTTCCCTAGTTTTAGATTGGGTGGAGAGGAGTAGCAGGCATTTGTTTTAGTGAATGGCCCCATAAAAATCTGCTTCCACAGCAGCTCAGACTGCCTGAGGCACTCAGAAATGAAGCAGCTTGTCCATCCAAGATTCCACATCAGAACTTCCTGATTTCAAAGCTAGGTCTTTATCCACTATGCTCATCTGTTTCTCTGTTTAGGGTTCAGGGCTTTAAAAAAAAATAAGATGCTGCTGCTTTAATATTCTTGTTACTTTATGTTTCTTGATTTTTTTTTTCCTTCTGCAATAGTGATTTCATCTATATAATGAATATTGTATTTTTTGACTTCTCAATGGATGCAGGAAGGGATGGAAATAGGGAGAAAATTTGAAATTGAAAATTAAAATCAACTCCCAAAATGATGCCATTGCTTTAAATAAAACAGAGGTGTCTGGGTTTTTGTTGTTGATTTTGGGGGCTTTGGGGAGTTTGGAGAGAGAAAAATTTCTCTGACCACTAAATACCCCAATTATTTTTAGTGATTTCTGGCCACAGCTCTCTCTCTTGCTTTCAGAAACTCCAACCACCACACATTCTTTTCCTGTCTTCTCTGAAGGGCTTTAAACTACTCTTTAAGAGAGATTTGAACAAACCAAGTATACCAGGCCCAGCTAATTCTTTCTAGGACCTTTTACTCAGAGTAGATGTATCCTCCTTTTGCCACATAAATTCTGAATATTTTGAAGTCTTCATTGCAACTAAGATATGGATTAAACTATTCTGCCCAAGTGTTCTAACCTGTCTAGTTTCTTTCTTTCTTTCTTTGACTAATACATTCGAACATTTATTGTATTACCGTGATGACAGATGGGGACTTTTAAAGTGAATAACAGCATAGCCTAATGGTTTTTTAAACATTATTTTAAAGTTTTGAATTCTAAATTCTCTCTCTCCCTCTTTCCTTCCCTTCCCCTTTCCCTAAGACAATAAGTAATCAGATATAAATTATAGATCTGCAATCATATAAAACATTTCCATTGTCATATAAAAGAAAAGAGTAAGAAAGAAAATGAAAAAATATCATGCTTCAGTTTGAATTCAAACAATATCAGTTCTTTCTCTGAAGGCAGATAGTATGCTTCATCATACTATCCTCTAGGATTTTCTTGAATCATTGTATTGCTGAGGATAGCTAAATCATTCACAGTTATTGGGTTTCTTAACCTGATTTCTCATGATCTTTTCCTCACAGTCAAATAGCATGAATTCAGAGTGACTTGGTGGAGTTTTATGGACAAAACACTACAGTAAACAAATGTATATTATATATCTATATATACATATATATTACATATGTCATATGTAATATATATTGCATAAGGAATCTAGAAAATGTGTTTTTTAAATTTTTTTAAATTTTGTTTTCTGATTATTACAGAGGCGAATATGCTCTGGCGGAATACACGGAAGTGAAAACAGTTACTATTAAACTCAATGAGAAGGACCATTGAATGGAAGAGATCCTTCCTTAAGCATCTGACATTCTGAATGTGGCAGAGAAATTTTGTAGAACATAGCACTTCTTTAAAACAACAACAACAACAACAAAATTGTATTTCTAATAGGACTTTTAAATCTACTAGATTTTGAAAGAAGTTTTCTCTCACTCATGTCCACCTTCATTCATCCAAACTCTGGAGTGCTCCATTAGCCACCTGTGAATTTTGTCATACTTTATGGTAATCAAGTTATCAATTATTTTTAGAATTTTACCCCTTTAGACCTGGTCACAGGGGACAGTGGAAAAGCTCAGGGCATTAGTAAAAAAGTGTTTCCGGGCAGCTAGTTGGCACAGTGGATAGAGCACCAGCCCTGAATTCAGGAGGATTCGAGTTCAAATCTGGTCTCAGACACTTAACACCTCCTAGCTGTGTGACCCTGGGCAAGTCACTTAACCCTAGCCTCAGGAAAAAAAAAAAAAGTGTTTCTAAAAACAATGATGTCACCTGCTTGAAAAGCACTTGGCCGAATTTCTTATTTCTGTTAAGAGCTTTGGGGAAAAACTAAAAAAATAAAAAACAAACCCTATAACTAGAAAAGAGAAACCCTATAATTTATAGTGACAGGTCTTGCCAAAGACCTCTTCCCCTATCCAGGTTCCAACAAAGACCAGCTCACCTGAACTTTGTGGATCATCCTAATCTTGATATTAAGCACAACTGAACATGGTCATTTAGCCGAAGGTTAGGTAAAAAATACACAAGTTGAATGACATTAATTAGTGTAAACTTTAACTCTACTTTGATTTGAAAATTACAATCCTGTGTCAGGTTCCTACATAAAAGGGTATTGATATCATGAAAGGATAGGATGAATGGTGATTAATTTGACAGGCTGTTATCTTCATTCATAATATGGTATGCATTCATTACTTGGTTTAAAGCTGATATGTGTGTCCCCAAAATATCACTCATTCAGTAGTTACAAAAACATACATACATATATATCCTGGGAAGCACTTTCTTTTTTTGGAAGAAAAAAAGAGACTTTTGCACTGCATTTACTAGAAAGATTTCCTTTATCTTATAAAGTCTTGCAGCTTCGTATATGTTTAACTTTAAAAATAGTATGGGAGATTCACAGCAGTTTCACTGAAAGTCCTGTATATCTATCCTTAGGATAGTAGAGTGGAAATATTAATCAATCAACATTTATTAAGTGCCTACTACATGCCGGGTACTGTGCTATATAAGCTCTGGGAAACAATCAATTAATAAGTAGTTATTATGCACTTACCATGTGCCAGGCACTGTGCCAAGCACAAGGCATTAACAAACTACTTAAAGTAAGAATTCTTTCCCCCCAAAACTGCAGTTCTGCAGCAGGTAGTAATGCTCTGTGGTAATCCGTAAGATCTTTTGCTCTCTTAGAGAGCACTGATTATAAATAACAGGTCCTATTTGTTGTTTGTTTTAAGTAGTAACAATCCATGAAATAGGTAGCATAACTATCATTACCCCCATTTTTCAGGAAAGGGAACTGAAGTTCGCCAAGTTTCAACCACTTGTCCACAATCACACAGCTAGGTGGTAGTTTGAACTCAAACCCACATTTTTCAACTTCAAGTCCCAGAGCTCTTCCCACTGGACTGAGCTGTTTACTGATCCATCTTGCTTAGTTAGACTTATATAATACTGGAAAGATTGGTATCACCTAACCTTACTTTTAGAAGTCTGCTACCAGAATTGATTTCTAATTGATTCAGTAAATGACAATATGGACTGAGTGGAGGCAAAAGGTCTCCTACTGTATCTGAGTGGTTTAGGAATATTACTTTTTTTTTATAAAGTCGTGAATTTTTCTCTCCTTTTTATATAACAAAAAATTAAAATGTTCTATAATTCCTAACTTGGGAATTCTATCAATTTTCCTATTTGGCACTGAAATATCAAAGCTTATTTAAAACAAAAAATTCTTAAGGCATACTTTTAGTATCACTTAACTGGTATTATTTTTTCCCTTGATGTGAAAAAAAAAAAAAAACACCAAAAAATGATGCTTATAGTTGAGATTAGGAGAGAGGTATAGCAGAATAAAGTGAAATTCCAAAAATAAAAACCAATATGTGTATACAGAGCATCATGTATATGATATAGAATTGCTATCTTTTTAGAAAATAATGCCATATGTAATTTACTATTTTTCCCTATCAGTTAAGATTCAACATATCGTCTTATTATTTTGTTAAATCAGGGTTTGATTTTACACACTGAACTTTCTGAATTTTATTTTACATAATTTTAGACACTAACTTTAAAAATAATCCCTCAGAGGGTTCCTCTTCTTTTATTGCACAGTTATGCTTTTCATATGAAATGCTACTTAAATCGTTTAAATATTTATAATTAGTATACAGTTAATTACCATATTTTTATAGCTGAAAGTACTTGGAAATGGTATGTTTAAACTTCTTGTATATACTGTATTTAGAAATGAAAATCTATGTAAGATTAGGTTTTCAGTCCTTTAAAGATTTACTTTTCTGTAGTGTGGTTAAAAAAAAAAACCCACTATAATCCTGTGAATTTTAATTCCATGGCAGATTAAATTTAAAGCAATGCAACAACACTTTTAAAACAGAATAAACTTTTGAAACAAAAGAGAATGCTTTGTTTTCCTTATTAACAAAAACTCATACCCATTATATGTGGATGCTCTTTCTCATTTTACCTGGATCTGGTGGACAAATGAAATACTTTAATCCAAATTTTAAAATACCATTTGCTGGTTTGAAAGACTAAAATTTACATTTGTCCAGATTTATAGCCTTAGACTAAAGTTATAACTGTCAAAATGAGATTTGCTACTTCTTTATCTGGATGTCTGTATCTTGATTTTTTTTTCAACTTTAAATCTGATTTTGAAACCTCAGCAAATATTTAATAGTTAAGACTTGAAAGTGAAAATTGGAATAATAGCATCAGAGAGGTTAAGTAGTAATGAACATTTTTAGTGTTAATCTAGTATCTTGGATTTGAAATTTTAAGTGCAGCTCTTATATTTCAGCAAAATGCTAGTTTAAAGAGAGGCAGGAACACACACACACACACACACACACACACACACACACACAAATGTTTGTCACCATTTCTTAGATTTTGGAGCTTGAAGGGAACTGAGAAGTCAATTGTTTCCTTTTATAGATGAGACACTGAAAATGGGAAAAGTGACTTGATCTGAAATTTTACTATTCCAGTACCTTATTTGCTGTGCCACAGAAGCTGAACAGGGAGTAGTTTTGCCTTGTTCAAGAATTATGTATTAGAAACTGTTAGATTTTTTTTCTCCCAAGTGTTAGGTAAAAAGAAGTTTATTAAGAAAACAAATTTGAGAATTCTTTTGAATGTATATGTTAAATTGAATGCTATGATTTGACCAACTCTAAACAGAACAGTTGTAGTTCCAATGCCCTCCTGTTTAGCTATGACGTTTTTTGTCAACTTAGTTATTTCAAGGTCATTCTCATTCACCCCCAGCCCACCCCCAGCCCACCCCACCCTCCAAAAATGGAAAAAAAGTTTCAGCCTGGCCCAATCTTATTACATCCCCTTATATGCACTTCCTAAAGAAGTCACTAGATGGCATATGATGGAGTTGTTGCAAGGGGAATATTAAGAAGGAAGTAATGAATAAGAAATCGTAACGTCTGCACTGTGGGATGGACTTATTTGCTATCTTTGTACTTTCTTTCTCTAAACCCAAAAGACAAACATCACACGGGGGCATTACTAGGAAGTGGTAATACTGTGCCCCTTTGCTATTATAAGGGTCTGTGTAGAATGGCTTTCCAATTGTGAAAAGAAATTTGCACTAATTTGACTGCAGTCTTGTCTAGTCTCCAATTATAGCTGTGCCTCACAGGGCGAGGCTTCCAAGCTGAAGTTCAGTCTTTCTGTAGGCCCAGAAAAGAGTTAAGTAATAACAGCCCAGGACATGGGGATGAGAGAAACTTATGAACCATGCAAATAAGTGTCGCCATAATAGCTCACAGTTAAAAGACTTAGGAAATATTTTCCTAATGTCAGTCTCATGAAATACTATCCTTGAAGCTTGCAACTATTATTAGAGCCATTTTACGGATGAGGAAATACATAAAGGTTAAATTACTTTAACCTTTAAGCCCTATAGGGGCAGATAAGGCATAGTAGAGAGAAAATCCTAGTCTAGAAGTCAAGAAGATATGAGTTCAAATTCAAACACAGTAGCTGTGTGACTATGGGAAAATCACTTATCTGCCTTGGTTTACTTAACTATAAAATGGAAATAATAACAATTGTTTCAGATCAAATATCTGTAAAGGGGTTGACATAGTTCCTGTCACTGCAGGAATATGGCAAAAGCTCTTTTCCTCCTTTCCCTTCTTTAGAGTTAATAGCTTCATTCAAGATCAGGTCTCTAATTACAAGCCCAGAGCAAGCCACTAAGAGTTAATCGTCACAGATCACCCAAAGGAATTAAGACATTTTGAAGGCTTTAGTGGTCCAGTCTGGCTAGAGCATAGAGTAATAACGGAAGGGGAAGTCATCTAAGTTTGGAAAGAAAAAAATAGCCAGGAGTCAGACTGGGGATAGTCTTGACAAATCCGATTTTCACATTAGTTTCTGCTTTACTGGACGAAGAATATGGACTAGGTACGGGTGGCTGCAAAGTATATCTATACACAGATACATAATACTTATAGAAAAAGGATGAGTCAGGATTGCATAGTAATTAAAGCATTGACTTCAGGGACAGAAAGACTTCAAATCCTGAGTGATACTATATTGCAGGACCTTGGGGGAGTGGGTAACCTTCCCTACCCCTCTGTTTCCACATCTGTAAAATCGAGGAAAGACTCGATAGTGTCCAGTTCTCAGACCACTCCAGCCTCATCGTCCGAACTCTTCCTGCCTCCCAACCCCTGTCCTCAGACCACCGCTGACTTTCCTTCCAGGGCCAGATGTTCCAGAAGTCCCCCAACTCTACTTCCCCGCTGCCGGCCCGTCCCCTCCTGCTCATCACTTATTCTTTCCAGTTTCCCCAGCGTCCCCCTCCCGCCTTTCCCTGGGGTGGTGGACCATAGACAAAGAAAGGTCCGGCCTTAACATGACCATGACCGTGACCGTGGTCGTGGCTGAAGCCCAGGCGGAGCGCGCGGCCCCGGACGCAGCGCGGGAAGGGGGGGTGAGGGAGAGGGAAGGAAGGACGGGAGGGAGTGGAAGAGGGGGCTCTGTTCTGGCCCCGCCCTCCCCTGGGGACTCCCGCCCACGCCTCCAGCTTCCCTCCCTCCCCACGGAGGGAGCGGCAGTCGCCCTGAGCCCCGATTCCACCTGGCAGCGCAGGGGCCCCCCGGACCCCTCCCAGGGTATCAGGTAAGCTTCTCCTCGACCCCTCCCTTATCGTGGCTTTCTGCTTCTTCAGGACGCATTCCACGCAGTTTCCGAATGGGGTGGGGTGGCGGGGCGGGGTCCCTGGACTCCCTTTGCCTGCGGGGAGAGAGAGGCCACGCCGCGGGCTGGCCTCCTCCGATCGGCCACCTCTTTGAAGGGCGGCCCTAGCTGCCCTGCGAGCCCAACTGGACGTGGACTGGAGCTGGACCTGGGCTGGGGCTGGGAGGTGGACGGACTGGCAGGCTGGAAGCCGCACCTTTTCCCAGGTGCTGCTCACCTTGGCCCCTGCCCGGGAGAGAGCGAGGTGCCTGCAGCGCGAGGGGGAGACTTCGAAATCCAAACTTTGTTTCTGCTGCCGGGATTTTCCTGCAGTGACTCATCCCCCTCGGAGCTGCTTGCTAAGGGGACCGGGGAATCTGGAACCAGGTCGGGGTGGAGGGGGGGGAAGGGATGAAGCAAGACCCAGAAAGTGAGAAGAAAATCTGAGATCTCGCATCTCCTCCCGTAGATATGCACCAACTTCCTGCTCTGGGGAACTAGTCACTTCTGCTGTCCACGATATGTCCTGAACTTAAAACAGTGCCTGGCACATAAAAGGCGCTAAATAATTGTTTATTGATTAATCGATTGATTGATCTGAGTCAAATAATATTATGCGTGCAGTCTTTTAAAGAATGTATGTTAAGGGGAATGTATATGGGTTATTTGCCCCCAGAGACTCTTTTGGACCCTGATCTAAGATGCCCAGAAACAAAAGCATCTTGCTTTTTTTTTTTTTTTTTTTTTTTCTTCCATGTGTACGATTTTTGATTTCTCTTTTCAGTATAGGTCTGGAATTGCTAAATGGGAGGGGTGAAAGTGGGTGGATGGGAAATCACTTCCTAGAAAAACAACAACAAAAACAGGTTATGGCACTTTTAGGATTTAAAATGGTCTTTCGGAATCTAGACTTGGGACCTAGTTTTGATTTGATAAACTGAATGGTCTGGTCTTCCAGTAAGATCTTAAAAGATGCAATTGTGATTAGTAGTGTTTTATGGAATACACACAAAAGGAAAGAGGCAGGGCGGTGTTAAAGAAGTAGCATCCAAACCTTCCCTTTGCTTTTCAGACAGAATACTTAGCTTTATATCTTTTTTTTTTCTTTCTTTCTTTCTTTCTTTTTTTTTTTTTTTAGCATTTGGTTTTCAGATCCTGATGTTCTGAGAGGAAGTGCATTTGGAATTTAATTTATCTAAGTAATAGTGTCTGGTTAATAGAAATTTACATATGTAAAATAAACTTTCAGGTCATTCCACCTTCGTTAAACATTTTAGGAAAAGCTGAGTGGTCTATACCCTGATTACTCTCTTGGGGAATGTGGGAAGATTAATGAGAATACCATTTATTTCTATGATACCTCAGATTTTGTTTTTGCCCAAGGTTAAGAGTTTCTACACTAAGTAACTGTGCCTAGAAGTTAAGGAGTTGGCTTTATCAGATGAACAAGAATCCCTCTATAGATGCCCTCTTTATCTGCTAGTCAGGATTTGAAGGCCTTGGAAAATTTTGTGCGTGGAGGGGTAGGGAACAAACATTTTTCTAACCCTGAATTTGGAAGAGGGTTATAATCCGTCCACTTATCTATTTATTTATTTATTTATTTATCTATCTATTTATTTATTTATTTATTTATTTATTTGTTTGTTTGTTTATTTATTTATTTATTTATTTGTTTGTTTGTTTATTTTGTCTCCCAGCTGGACTCCCTTTGCATCTCTAACTATTGGATTTGATAAAAAATAAGAAATTTCTCTTGACTTACTGACATTTTTAAAGGCCCAATTCAGATGCAGTTTCCTCCAAGTTTCCTTATCTACTCTACACACACTTACCCCCAACTACCAGCTATTTCTCCTCAAACCTTCTTAAAAAATTGCCCTGATTCTTAAGTGTTATCACATATTGCCTTGCATCAGTTAATTTGTATGTTTGTATCAATTTGATAAGTGTTTTGAGAATTGATGTTGCCAACAAAAGTCAATACCTTGCTGCTAATTTGTTGCTGATGAATTTCTCCAAATTTGGGCTAGTTCTTGCACAAAAGACCTATCTTCTATCACTGGACCTACCCTATAAGTCTTTGCTGACAGGTAGAACCCTATAGAGCTTTTTCTTTTTTTATTATCCATTACAAAAACTTTCTGAACCCAAAATCCCCTCAAGGTCACAATGAATATGTCCTTAGGATTTTATGGTTTTACTTCTTTGGCCCTAACACACTCCTTTAAAGTAAATCTACTTCATTACAATCCTGCTTTTGTGGGAGGGATATGTGAGATCACAAAGAGAATATTGATTTTAGTCTGAGCCTTCTGAACCTTGTAAGATGAAATGACAGTGGATACAATTACCAGGAAAGTACAAGCTTTTTTATTTTGAAAGATCTTGGAAGCTTCATGCATTTATATAGGTGGGAAAAGCTTGGAAACTACCCTTTGGCTGAAAAATGGAAAATTTCACTATTTGCCTCTTCTAAGCTAATTTTATAATTTAGAAATTTGATCACAGCTGGGACCTAAAGATGAAGGGAATTTTGAAGAAACAAAGATTTTATAGCAAACTTTGTCTAAGAAGGGAAAATGCCTACTATTTGTCATCTCTAATATAAAATAATTTCCCAATTTAGAAATTTCATTATGTCAAGAACCTAAAGATAAGGAGATCCATGAAGAAGCAGAGATCTGTTTGAAGGCCAATATTGAGCAAAGCTTGAGTTGCTACACCTCATGTCTTCTATTTAGCAAATAGACAAAATTGTGACTATTAAGTTGCTCTGTTGGCCAAATATTATAAAAATGATTTTCATAGAGAAACTGAAAGCAAAAAAAGGGAACAGCATGTGTTGGGGCTTTTTAGCAGAAGTTAAATTTCAAATTCACCAAAAAATAAATAAAAATAAAAAGGTGGGAAAACATTATAGAGGTAGCAAACTTTAAAAATTTTTAGATTACTGTTACTTAATGATATAATTGTAAATATTTAGTAGCAGGGTTTTTTAAAAATTATTATTAAAGCTTTTTATTTTCATAACAAATGCATGGATAATTTTTCAACATTGACCCTTGCAAAACCTTGTATTCCAAATTTTCCCTCCTTTTCTCCCACTCCCTCCCCTAGTTGGCAAGTAATATAATGTATGTTAAATCCAATATATGTATACATATTTATACAGTTATCTTGGTGCACAAGAAAAATCAAATCAAAAAAGGAAAAAAAATGAAAAAGAAAACAAAATGCAAGCAAATAACAACAAAAAGAGTGCAAATGCTGTGTTGTGATTCAACCTCAGTTCCTACATCCTCTCTTTGGGTGCAGATGGCTCTCTTCATCACAAGACTATTGGAAGTGGCCTGAATCATCTCATTCTTGAATAGAGCCACATCCATCAAAATTGATCTTATAGTCTTGTTGTTGCTATGTATAATGATCTCCTGGTTCTGCTCATTTCCCTTAGCATCAGTTCATGTAAGTCTCTTCAGGCTGAAGGCTATTATTTATAATAGTTTTAGTCCCATTTACATGTCTCCCCTAAACCCAACCCCCATGAGATTTTTTTTTTAAAGATTCGTTTTTGTAGAGTGAATACTTCTTGGTTAAATCTTTGCCGGACCTACAATCTCTCCCCACCTTTTTCTATCCTACTGAAACTGCCCCCCTCCATAAACTCACATACACACACACACACACACACACATACACACACACACACACACACACACACACACACACACACCCCTTGGGCTCCAACATGTTAGATAGCTAACATCCCTGGTGCATATTCATATATTTCCCTCTTCATTTTAAAATACTGCCAAATCCACGACTAGTCATGGGGGAAAAATGCTCTAAGACACTATTGATCAGAGATATGTAAATAAAAACATCTATGAAATACTACCTTATACATATCAGAGAGGCTAATATGATAAAAAAAAGAAAATATTGGATGTTCAAGGGATGAGAGAAAAATGGGATACTAATACATTGTTGAAGTTGTGAGTGGATGCAACCATTCTGGAGAGCAGTTTAGAATTTTGGTCAAAGGGCTATAAAACTGTGATTCTCTTTGCTCCACTAATACCATTGCTAGGTCTATATCCTAAAGATATATATTTAAAAAAAAGGGGGGGGGAATATAAAAATATTTATAGCAGCTCTTTTGTGGCAGCTAAGAATTGGAAATCAAAGGGATACTCATCAGTTGGTTAAACAAACTGTGGTATATGATTGTAATGAAATATTATTGTGTTATAAGAAGTGACAAGCAGCATAATTTCTTATTATTATTGTTATTATAGCTTTTTATTGACAAAACATATACATAGGTAATTTTTCAACATTGACCCTTGCAAAAACTTCTGTTGCAACTTTTCCCTTCCTTCCCTCTACCTCCTCCCCTAGATGGCAGATAGTTTCATACATGTTAAACATGTTAAAGCCTATATTAAATATAATATATGTATACAAATTTATAGTTATCTTGTTGCACAAGAAAAATCGGATTTAGAAATAAGATAAAAATAACGTGGGAAGAAAAATAAAACTGCAAGCAAACCACAACATGTGGGTGGGCCAGAACACTAAAACAAGGATTCTTATAAGGTGCTAACTCAGTGGAATTGATGAGACAATGGTTATCTAGTTTAGCATGGTGATTAATAATTCTCCAAGTTCAGTATGATTGATTTAATCTTACAACAAATAATGCTTTCTCAGTGATATAATGATTGGTTTATACTCAGTGTACAGCATATAAGCTGGGACCAACTCAGCCTTGGACTCAGAGCCAGATTTATTCACTTTATCTCACAGCACCTTGGTGACTGGGCTCTTGCACTACCCCTCCCCCCCAGACCAAGCCCAATCTCAAAGGCTCTCCAGAAAACTGATCCGGGCCCCAGGCAAGGAAACTAGACTGTGAAGGAGATAATAAAGGTTTTGGACTTTAACATCTGGCTATTCTTGTGGTGATTACGCTACTGAAATGAAAGCTGCTCCCAAGACCTCCAGAAAACCAAACAGGAACACTACAGCAACAGAAAGTGCAAATGCTATGTTGTGGTCCACATTCATTTCCCCGTGTTCTTTCTCTGGATGTAGCTGGTTCAGTTCATTACAGATCATTTGGAACTGGTTTGAATCATCTCATTGCTGAAGAGAGCCACATTCATCAGAATTGATCCTCATATAGTATTGTTGTTGAAGTGCATAATGATGTCCTGGTTCTGCTCATTTCACTCAGCATCAGTTCATGTAAGTCTCTCCAAACCTTTCTGAATTCATTCTGCTAGTCATTTCTTATGGAACAATAATATTCCAAACCTTCATATACCATAATTTATTCAGCTATTCTCTAATTGATGGACATTCACTCAATTTCCAGTTTCTGGCCACTACGAGAAGGGCTGCCACAAACATTCTTGCACATCCTGGTCCCTTTCCCCTCTTTAAAATTTCTTTGATTTATAAGCTCAGTAGAAAGACTGCTAGATCAAAGGATATGCACAGTTTGATAACTTTTTGAGTCTAGTTCCAAATAGCATGATTTCAAAAGAACCTGGAAAAACATGAACTGATACATAATGAAGTGAACAAAACCAGGAGAACATTGTATAGAATAACAGTGTATTTTTTGATGAAGAACCATGAATAATTTAGCTTTTCTCAGTAATACGATAATCCAAAACAATCCCAAAGGACTAATGATGAAACAATACTATCTGGTGCTAGAGAAAGAATTGATTTGGTTGAATACAAACTGAAGCATAGTATTTTTCACTTTCATTTTTTTCTTTTATTCAAATCTTCTTATGATCACTGGTTAATAAGGAAATATTTTACCTAATTGTTCATATATAGGCTATTAAATTTTTTTTAAAAATACTGCCAAATCTTACTTAACATCTATCTGTGAATTTTGTTCAGATTGTGCCCTCCCAAACAACTCATTGTACTCTTAAGGTCTTTAAGGAATGCAGTGGTAGATAATATTCATAATATGAGCTGAGTGCTTATGGCTATTTAATCTTCAGTGCTTATAAGTACTGTCATGAAGTCTGTTGGACAAATTTTCACAGCTGTGTTACTTAATAATTGTTAAAGACACAGTATACTAGGTATAGTGCAGAACTAGTATCAGTTGATTATTAAGCCTTTATTAAAATCTGTGATATGAAAGAAAAACAATTTTTAAAGTAAAACCACATAATCCATTAGTAGAAGGCAATAGGTATTCATATAAAATAAATACAAGTAAGAGTATAGAGGAAAGAAGAGCACCCAGGACCCAGAGATACAGCCATAATTAAGAATCATGAAATAATATGAAGTCAGTTAAGAAGTCCAAAAAGTAATTAGACAAGTAGGTGGAGAACTAAGAAAAAATAGTACAAGGAAAACTCATAAAAAAGGGAATATTCCAGATGAGAAGATAGTCAATCATGGCAAGTGATTTAGAAGGATCAAGAAGGATGTATATTGAAAAAAGACCATCAGTTTAACAGCTAAAAGATCATTAATAATGTTGGAGAAAGATAAGTTCAGAGCCAAATCTGGGAGGGTTATAAATCAATCAAGCAATAAATATTTATTAAGTACTATTATGTATGTCCCAGGCACTGAATATGCTGAAGATAAAAAAGAGGCAAAAGTCCCTGCTCTCAAGGGAGTTTACAATCTATTTGGAAGTGAAAAAAGGAAGAGCTCTTGAAGAGCCACAGAGACTTTTAGAGCCTGTTTGTAGGCACTGCAGGGAAAGGACTGGTACATTGGAAAAGATTGAAGGTTAGGAAAGAAGATAGTGGGGGGCATTTTGCTGAAGAAGATGTGAGAGCATAGGATCAAGAAAGGTTATCTTTGGCAAGGGAGATCATTTCTTCATCAGAGATAAATAGGTATAGAGACTGGGATTATAATTTCATTAATTATAGGGAACTCTGTTCACCAATACTAGCTCCTTTGTAAATTTTGGTGAGTTTTCAGGAGCACTGAAAGATTAAATGATTTGCCCTCATTCTCCCCAGAGTTATTTGAACCCTGATGTTCCTGATTCCAGGTACAACTTTCTATTCTCTAGTGGCATATGTTGTAAATAAATATAATATAATTCCCAGTTTTAAGAGTTTAAATTTTAAGGCAACTTATTAATTAGAAAAGGGCAGGAAGAGCAGCTAGATGGGAAAGTACATAGAACACTAGCCCTGAAATCAGGAGGCCTGAGTTCAAATGTAGTCTGAGACACTTAACATGTCATAACTGTGTGTCCCTGGGCAAGTCCCTTAACTACAATAATTGACTTAGCAAAAAAAAAAAAGAAAGAAAGAAAGAAAATAAAATCTTTAAACCCTATGCTTATACATTTATTTTCTTATTCTATATTTTATTATCTTTATTATTATTGTATTTATATTATGATCACATAATATAAATATATATAAACATATGATGTATAAGTAATATATAAGTATCATTTCTTAAATTATAAAATTTATTTCCTTAATTAAATCTTTTTTTATTTTTATTTTTTGCCGAGGCCAGTGGGGTTAACTGACTTGTCTAGGGTTTCACTGCTAGGAAGTGTTAAGTATTTGAGGCTAGATTTGGAGTCAGGTCCTCCTGACTTCAGGACCAGTACTCTATCCACTGCACCTTCTAGCTAACCCTATTTTATTTTCAATTTTTTTTTCATAACTCCTCCGTCCTTATTAAAGTAAATGAAGGAGGAAGAACAAGTATTTACTTAAAATCCTACTCTTTGCTAGTCACTGTGCTTAAATGATTTACAAATATTGTCTCATTTAATGTATTTAAAAAGTAAGATAAGCTCTGTTAAGAGTCAAATTCCTACATAGACCATGACAAAAGAACAAAACAAACTATGCACTATGTCTATCACCTTTATCAGGAAGTAGTCGGTATATTTTATCAAGAATCCTCTGGATTTGTGGTAGGTCATAGTGTTGATCAAAATTTACAAACTCTCTTTGTATGCACATTATATACATACTGGATGATAATCCTGTTGATTGAGAAGTTTGAGGGAAACTGCTTGTTTTCAACCAATTCGCAGGGGCTTAGCTAGAGTAGGTGAAAGTGAAGGTCATTGGAGGAAAGAAGGGGGCCATGTAAAGAAATAATTATTTTAAAGATTTATAAGAATGGAGAAAGATATGATCATTTTAAAACTTCTTTTTTTCCCCCTCCAATAAAGCAAACAAGATTTCTTCTCAACCACAATGACATCTTGCTTCCATACTGAATCCCATCCTCCAAGCTGTGCAGATGGTGATCACTGACTGGGCTGCTTCAGAAACTGGATTACCAGAGTTTCACAACTGCAACCCAGAATGTACTGGTGTGTGGGTATTGAGGCATCTGCTGTAGGCCAAGAGCACATCATGGACCAAGGCCAGCATGGTAAGTCTTTTTTAATTTAGGACAGTTTAAAAACAGGCCTACCTGTAAAGTCAGAGGTCTGAGCAACATAATAATGGCTCATTTATGTAATTTGTTTAATGTTTTAAAGTGGGTTTCTTCCCAACTATCTTGTGAGACAGATAGATTAAATACTATTACATCACTATTTTGCAAATAAAAAAACTGGGGTCCAAGTTCAACAGATTGTCATTTGTTCAGAGTCCTGTATCTATTAAGTATAGGAGCTGGGATTCTCATTCCAAGACCATGGTTTTTTATATTATACCATGGTTTGGTTTGATTTAATTTTTCTTTTAAAATTAATGAAAGTAAGATCAAAAATTATTTTTCATCATAAAAGTATGCTTTGGTAAAATTCATATTAATGACATAGGAATATATGATCTAATATTTAATGTCAGCTCCTCTATAAACATAAATTATAAAAAGTAGAAAATCTGCCCCACAGTGAATTGTCCCAAAGTTTTAAACATTCATATTTTTAAAAGTTTGTTTATTGTAAATCTTTCTTCATTAGTGTTAGTCAATGATGTGGTATTGGAACAGAATGAAACAGAAATACAAAATTTTATATTTAGTGCTTTTAACACTTTTAAAGTAAGTTTTCACAGATTTCATTTTTCTTTCCCATATAATGACTCTTTGATATAGAGAGGGAAAAGGATTATTATCCTTATTTGACACTTAACTCCCTTATCAAACAGTTAATTAATTGGTCAGTCCTGTTGGCCCAGAAGGAAGAAAAGCTTTCAACACTTAAGTTGCTCTTCCACTAAGGAACCAAGTGCTGAAAAAAAAACAAAAACCAACAACCACCACACAACCCTGCCCCCCCAGCAGAGACAGACAGACAGACAGACAGACAGACAGACAGACACACACACACACACACACACACACACACACACACACTTTTTCTTACTTAAAGAATTGCACATAAATGGGTAGAGGAATAAACAATCTTTATCACCACTAACTCCATCCCACCCCTTCCATCCACACTCCCACTTCTACCATGAAGGAAGTTAACATCAGGAATAGACATGTTATTGAAAACTCTTTTCTCATCTCTTTTTAGTACTAAAGTGTTGTGTTGTGTTTGTGATGTAGTTATAGTTGGGTATTGCTAATGACCTATTATTCATAGGTTTTGAGGCTTTCCAAAAGAGGTGAAGGAATGAAATGATCAAAAGCTCAAAGAACAATAGAAAGATTATTTAAATAAACTATAATTATATATCATATTTTATAACATATTGATAATTACTAATGACATTATATATTATATTATAGAATGGTTTAAATAGACTGTGAAATATTAAGTTTTGCTTGAGAACATTATTGAAGAAATGTGTCCCTGGAAACGCAGCACAAGATAATGCATTAAAACCTGGCCTTAGAGCCAGGAAAATCTGAGTTCAAGTGTGTTCTCTGACATATATTAATGTGTGACCTTAGGTAGGTCACTTACCATTTCAGTGGTTCAAATGACCAAGACTGAATTGCAGAACAGTTGCTGATGTGCATTTTGAAGAAGGAACTTCTTTACCATGGCATTCTCTTTATGGATGTCATCATAGGTTCAGACTTGTTGGCTTTCTTCCCTCAAAAATAAGATTAGAAAAGATGAGCCAATCATGTGTTAAGAATAAAAGGTAATTGCTGGTTAATGCTACATTATTACATCAGAAAAATCAAAAGAATAAATAGAAAACTTCCATCTTGTTGGATGAATCTTCTAGGAAGGATTTTTGGGAAGATGTAACCAAAAGTTGCACAGGATAATAAATGTGTGGATGGATGAAGAATTCATTAAGAGCTTACTTTCTACAGAACACTGTGCTAACACATAAATAGAAAATTGGCCACACAGATTCATCCAAATAAGGTGCTAAATTTGTATAGACTAAGCCATTTACATTCTAATTCTTTGAACTCAATGGTGTAATTTTTCACCCTTTCCTTCTCTAATCACCGTTAATGTTTACACTCAGGAATATAAACTATGCCTAAGTTATAATCCTGAGAAGAATCTCTATGTGGATTAGGAGAACCTGATCCGTTTTTTTTTTTTTTTTTTAATTACTAAAAGGTAGCATGCATTAGAATCAATAAATTACAGGATGAGTAATTTTTTAAAAAAACTTTAATTAAAACATTTTTAGCATTAAGTAATTTTGAAATCAATTTTTTTGCCATTTGTCTCTTCACATGTTAATCTGTGATAAAATCATAATCTTGCGCATAAATGACTTTTTCTTTGTATGGCATTTTCAACTTTTTTCAAAGAATTCCAATAGAGGTGTGTTAAAAGCACTAGAACAAAGCTAAGAGAAAATTTGGAGAAAATAAAAAAAAAAATGAGCTGGTTTTCATCACCATAAATATGACACAGTGACATTTCCCAGATTACTAGAGTTCAGTAGTCCATCTAATATACTCTTACAGACTCCTTATCACTTTTCCTAGATACAACTGAAACTAGACAACAGTAAATCACATTTCCTAGGGAAAGCTCTAGACATTTTCCTCTTTCTTCAGTCCCTAAGCATACGCTTCCATTTTCCCATAGCTATACTTAAAACTCATGAACCATATTTCACTGAGGAAATGGAAACTATTGGAAATGAGCTCCTTTAATTCTGCTCCTCTAAATGTCTCATCCTTATCCAACCACAGCCTTCATTACTGTCTGCCTGGCTTATTATAATAGTAATGCTTCTACTCTTTCAATCATTCTCCACAGAATTCTGAACCCCAGAACACTAACACACACACACACACATATACATATATACATATATATATATATATATATATATATATATATATATATATATATATATATATATATGTATGTATGTATTTTAGTGAAATTCATTGAAATTCAAGAGTATTGGTTTAACCATCCAACCTGGGAAAAGAAAATATGTTTAAAAAAATGCATATTGCCTACATGAATGAGCTGAGTCCAGAATTAATAGGAGAAAATAATTGGAAGTCCTTTTCTTCAATACTGGTATTATTCCCATAATTTGCTAACTCTTGCACTTCCATAAATCTTCCTGGAAAAGTAGATGAGCCAGTCAGATAATCAGAATCTCTAGTTCATTTGATGGAACTTAAGAGGATTTCTGCAAAGAATGAATTGTAGCAGGTTCTACTTAATAAACTAGACATCCTGACTCTGAGAAAATTGTAATTTGTACTAGATGGAGGGAGTCTGGCTCCATTAAAATAATATAAGAATTCAATACCCCCATACAGACTTTAAGCTACTTTAAGGGTACTAGGACTTATCTCTGTGGTTTGTGCATAATTCTTTTTTTTTCTAAATTTAATTAAAAACTAAATCCATCTTAAGACCAAACCCTTGACCTCACCCTTATTAGCATCATCTATTAGACAAGTCAGCTAATATGTATACATGCCATAGAAAAGAAAAACATTTCTTGGGCTTTTGTGAAGTATATGTGAAAATGAGAACCCTTTGAAACTAGGGTGTGTGTTGGATGAAACATATTATTATAAATGTGAAATTAGAGTAAATGAAATGTTGATAATGGGACTAAGAAATCTCCTTCAACAAACATATTATTAGGAGAACTGAGCCTTCTTAATGTAGTGAAACACCAGTCAACTTGAGAAAAACCTGTCTCTCTGGTTGTGATTACACACACAAAGTCAAGTAAAGAATTGGGACAATTATCCAAGTGACTCAAACTAGAGAAACATCCAGCCTGATCCATCAGAGATTAAGGCAGATAAGTTATATGTTTTATGTTATGTTGAGGAGGAAAGAGCAGAACACAGTTAACCATAAGATGCAAGTTGTAGCCCAGCCCTACCATCAACTAGACTTGTGACTTTGGGCAAACCCCATAGACTTTCAGCCCTTATTTTCATTATCTGTGAAATAAGGGATTAGATTGGATGATATATGAGTTGCCTTTGAGTTCTGGAATTCTTCAACTCTATATACTCTAGATAATTTTTGAGTTCTCCTTTCTCATTTCTTTGTGTCCACATGATTTGTGTATTTTTAAGTCAGGAGTTAACCTCATTTTTAAGAACTTAAATAAATTATTTTGATAATTCTATTGGCTTCTTATTGTAATCCTATGTATTTTGTTTTACATATTTAAAAGCATTTCTCCTAGAAGAGGTCCATAAGTTTTATCAGATTGTCCAAAGGATACATAGCACAGAAAAGGTTGAGCATTTCTGCATTATATCCAGTGTTGCTAAAATTTATACCAATGGCCTAAAGAATAAAAAAAAAAAACCGTGACATTCATATGCTACCAAAATGTAAATACTATATAGAGCATAACTTCAAAAGAAGAAATAAAAATAGAAAAGAAACTTTCCATCCAGAGAACCCCAAATCCTTAAGTATTTTTTTTAGTGCCCATTTTTGCTTTTTAAAATGCAAGTGCCCAAGATTATTTCTTACAAACTAAGGTAGCTTGAGCTTCTGGAGCAGTAGTGAGCTTCTGCCTTCCTGAAATAGAAGTAGGAAATAACAGACTAAAATAGGAAGTATACCTAATCCTGCTATTAGCTGGTGATATAGGGTGGGTGGATGGTTTTTTGGTTGTTGTTGTTTGTTTTTAGTTATAAAACATCTTTTATGATTGCTGCCTCGACCTTAAGCTTCAGCTCTTATCTTTTCCTTGTGTTTTATGCCATAGTGCTCTTTAAAATATGAAAACAACCAGGTTGAACATTATCAACGAAATAGGAGGAAGGAGAATGAATAATTCACTTCCTGTCCAGGGGCCACATCTCTAAAAGTGCCCTTTCTTAAGGGTGTGTTCCTTTCTAGCCTCTGGTGTGTCTATAGCATTTATAGGTCATTGGGTACCTAGTACAGTGCTGATCACAGAGACTCCAGAAATCTAGAGCTGTAAGTGATCTCAAAAGAGGGCATTGCATTGCCCAAGGTCCCATTGCAAATAATCATCAAAGGTGGGATTTGAAATCTGATCTGATTCCAGAGCTTGCCTTTTTTTGAGTGTACTTCATAGTACATGTTTTAAAATATTTATTCTATTGCTTTTTTTTTTTTTTTTTTTTTTTTTTTTTTTAATGAGAGACTGGATGATTAATACAGCTGGGAAGGACATTTTGTTAAAGAGATTTCAGCTGCATGTGGATGTAGGTATTTAGTTCTTTTTATGACCACAGATTGTCATTTGTTAAAAGAAAGTCTAAATGGTGATAGATCACCACTAGAAAAACAAACAAACACAACAAACAAAAAAAACCCAGAGTGCATGTAACTATTGGATTGTGTGACCTGAGGCACACCGAGTGACAGAATTGGCTCTATGCTGGATCTAGAGGCAGAAGACATGAATTTATAATCTGGCTTCAGTAACTGATATGACCCTGGATAAATCACTTAATCTCTGTGCCTCAGTTTACTCCTCTGTTAAATGAAAATGATAGTAATAGCACCTTCCTCCCAGGATCATAGTGAGGCTAAAATAGAATAACTTCCTCTGCCAACATTAAAGCACTCCATAAATACTAGATATTCTTATAATTATCACTGAGTCTCCATGTCCTTATCTTTAAAAGAAAAGCATTAGATTAAATGACCATTTTGATGCAAGTCTAAAAATAGACTGGAATCCAAGTCCTGATTCTGCCACTAACCAATTGTGCAACTTTGGATAAATCTCTTTTCTTCTAAACTTCAGTTTTCTCATCAGTAAAATGAAGACTATAATATTTGTACTCTCTGTATCTCAGGATAGTTATTATAAGAAGTCTTTATTGACCTTTTAGATGCAACATAAATGTGATATTAATAATAATGATGTCTGTCTCTTAGAATCCCTAGCTACATAATTTTGTTTATTGTTGTCTTTGAATTACCAGTGCCTACTTTTTGACACATAGTAGGATAATACTTATTCATTTTCTGTATATAATTTAGAGTCAGCCAGTCCAGGTTCAGATCCTCCCTGTACCACTTAACGATCTACCCTCTTTCACTTATTCTCCAGTAGTAAATTTAGGATCCTCCTATTCTTCAGCATGACTATACTGTGAGAATAATTAAGTCAGTTTGAAAGTAATTTTATGCTTATTGTTAATATTTTTGCTGATGTTGGGCTCACTGAGTATGTCTCAACTTCAAAATAAAATGTCAACCACACAGAAAAGCAGAGTATGAGAACTCAGCATCATCCTCTGAAGCATGATTTTTAATGATGCTTCTAGTTGGTGTCTCTCTACTTCAAGTCTCTTCCCACTGCAGTTCATTCTCCACTTAGCTGTCAAATTAATCCTCCTGAAGCCCAAATCTGACCCAGTCATTCCCATGGTTCAGTTAATACCAGTGGCTCCCTGTCTCCTCCAGGATCAAATATAAAATCCTTTGTCATTCAGAGACCTTCACAACATGGTGCTTTCTATGCTTCTTTTTTACCTTTTAATCTCTACCACAGACTGGTAGGTCTTAGTATCTAATGACTGGCGTCCTTGCTGCTCTTCACATAAGTCATTTCATCTGCATACACTGGACATTTTCCCTGTCTGCTCTACCTCCCCCTGAATATTTTTCTTTCTTTTTATTAAAAAGTATTTTGTTTTTTCCAGTTCCTTGTAAAGACAAATTTTAACAATCATGTTTTTAAAATTTTGAGTTGCGACTTTTCTCCTTTATCCCTCTCAAAGATAGTAAACAATTTGACATGTTATATATGCGCAATCATGTAAAACAAAATTTTTCTGGAATATTTTTCCTCATCTCTGCCTCCTGACTTCCTTCAATTTCCAGCTAAAATTCCACCTTTCTCAAGAAATCTTTCCTGATGCCTCTTCATTTCAAACATTTCTCTCTGTTGGTTATCTCCAATTTTTCCTGGATGTATCCTGTTTGCACATAATCATTTCCATGTTGTGTCTCTTCTTAGACTGTGAATGTCTTAAGGAGGGACTATGTTGTCTTACTATGTATATCTACATCTTGCACAATTCCTGAGAAATACTTAATAAAATAACTTAATAACTATGTGTGGCAAAAAAAATAAAAACAAAAAAAATAGTATTTCTATATTCAAAATATAGCACAAAGGTGATTGAAAGATACCTGACATCTGAACTTTTACCTAAGCCCTGTAACTGTTTTCTAACTCACAGTGGAATCTTATCTATTGTTTGAGAATGTTGTGAATCATAACTTTGACATGGTTCATGTTAGAGAGGTTTTCAAAAGCACAGGATAATTCTGTCTAGTTTTGAATCTACAGAAAAATGTTTTAATTTAATCTAAAAAATTGTTTATAGAATGTTTTACTATAGAATTTTATTCCATTTTAGGGTACCCCACAAAGCCACAGAAGAAGTCTTGGAATAACAGCAACCCACTGCCATTATATGTGTTTTAGTGCTGTTTCTCCCCTCCTTTCCTTTCTAAGCCATAGTGACTTTGGCATCTGACTTTCAGAGGGTCTAATAATTTTTAATTACTCTGAGCTACAGAGTAAACCTCAGTCCTCACCTTAGGAGAACTCATTTAAACAGTTGTTTTCAAATCTTGGCATAGACTTGTGTGGCCATTTACCTTTGGGTGGTAATGAGACTTTCAGAGATGCCCTAAATTTTGGTGGAGCAGAAGAATCCTTGCTGGCCTTACATACCTCAATACATTTTTATTATCACTCCCCCAGATTGATGATCAATCATCTTATCCACCTATTGTTTTAAAAGACATACCTAAGAGTCTTCCTAAAGAGAGTATCATCACTTTATTTACCTAACATGAACTAAGTGAGCATCATAACTTTTCCCTTTCTGTCCGTGATCTCTAGACAAGTTTATTCATGACATTAACCCTGTTTTCTGAGACAACTGCTGGAACTACTCCAATCTCTCAAATAAACTTTACCAATATATTTTCCCTTTCACCACAAGGAAGTATTTTTTTAAAAAAAAAAGGAGCAAGAAAGCAAAAGGGCTCTCAAATAGCTGAGCGAGGAAAGAGAAAGATAAAGGAGAAAGAGAAAGATATAGAATACAGAATTCCAGAGAATAACAGAAAAAAAGATATTTAAAAGGTTTTCTTAATTAAACAATGCAAAGAAATAGGAGAAAACAATAAAATGGGAAAGATGAAATTTCTTGAACAAAATTAGATATATCAAGAGAATATTTCATGCAAAAATAGGTATGATAAAAGATGAAAATGGTGGGGATTTGAAAGAAGCAGAAGAGATTAAGAAAAGGTACTAAAAATATACAAAAGAACTACACAAGAAAGATCTTAACATCACCAATAACCACTATAAGGTGGTTACTGAATTGGAGCCAGATATTCTGTAGAATAAAGTCAAATGAGACTTACAGAGCATTATTTAAAATAAGGCTTATGGGGGTGATAGAATGCCAATAGAGGTATTTAAATTCCTAAAAGATAATGCTACTGAAGTCCTAGCAAATTTGAAAAACTCAATAGCAGCCAATGAATTGGAAAAGATCTGTTTATATCCCATTACTAAAGAAGGACAATGCCAAGGAATATTAAAATTATCAAACAATAATGTTCATTATATGGTATGTTTAAGTTTTGCAAGTTCTGCTTCAGCAATATGGGAACTAACAATAACTAAAAGAGAGCAGACTGGTTTTTGAAGAGGCAGAGGAACTAGAGACCAATTTGCCAACATTCACTGAATTATGGAGAAGACAAAGGAGTTCCAGAAAAAAAAAAATCTACTTCTGCTTCACTGGCTACACTAAAACATTTGAACTATGTGGATCACAACAAAATGTGACATGTCCTCAAAGAAATGAGAGTACCAGATCATATTGAGGGTTCTTTTTTGTGAATCAAGTAGTAACAGTTAAAACTGAACATGGAAAAAATGGCTTAAGATTGGAAAAGGGCAACTATAAGACTGGATATTGCCACCTTTTAATTTAATTTATATGTAAAGTGGAAATGCCAAGTTGAATGAATCAGAAACTTAAATTAAATTTGCCCGGAGAAATAGTAACAATCTCAGATATATAGAGAATACCACTCCTATGGCAGGAAGTAAAGAAGAATTAAGAAACCTCTTGATGAGAGTGAAAGAGAATATAAAAGCTGGCTCAAAGCTTAATTTCAAATCTGCTAGATCTGGACAACATACTAAAAAGCAGAGACAAAAATCTTATCAACAAAAATCTGTACAGTCAAAGCTATGGTTTTTTTCAGTAGCAAGGTATATCTGGGAGAATTGGACCACAAGGAAAGCTGAATGCTGTAGAATCCAATTTTTCAAATTGTGGTACTGAGAAAGAATGAGAATCCTTTGGACAACAGGGAGATAAAACCAGTCAATACTTTAAAAAATTGATTCAGGTTATTCATTGGAAGGTCAAATACTGAAGCTGAAGCTTAAATACTTTTGCCCCATAATTTTGCCACTGATTGGAAAAGACCTTGATACTGTGAAGGATTTAAGGCAAAAAGAAAAAGGGACAGCAGAGAATGAGATGGATAGATAATGCCATAGAAACAATAAATATGAACTTGAACAGACTTCAAGAGATAATGGAGGATAGAAGGGTCTAGTATGCTGTAATCCATAGGGTCACAAAGAGTCAGACACCCCTGAACAATATCAACAAAATTTACTTTCTTAGGCCTGTATGATTATCTGATGTTGAAGATTAATACCTAAATCTTGGTTCTATTCAAAGGGTTTCCATTCAAAATAGCATGGACCTGAATTGCTTCTAAAGCAGGCAGTTCGTAAATCCAACCCATCAAATTAGTCTCTTAAAGAGTCTCTCTCTCTCTCTCCACCTCTCTCTCTCTCTCTCTCTCTCTCTCTCTCTCTCTCTCTCTCTCACACACACACACACACACACACACACACACACACACACACACCCCTTCAATTTATGGGGCCAAATATGCAAAATTCCCCATTTTGTACCCCCTGAAAAGGAATAAAAATTCCTCTAAAGAAGCCTCTAAATGATTCTACTAATTTTGTGAAAACAAGCAATTTTGCCCATTTATTCCCTCAATAAATGACATTTTGCAATTTAGAAATCATCTAAATCTCCTCCATTAGAACAGATCTCTATTAAGATTTTTTTAAAAATTCTTGTTTAAATTTTTTGTTTTAACTGCCCAAGAACTTTCAATTTAAAATTCACCGATTCTACCATTTACTAAAAGCCACACTCCCTAGAAGTATTAATGGGGAAAGAAGAGAGTCAAGTTATAAGAAGATAAACTTGAGGCTTTTTTTTTAATCACTTGCTCTGATTCCCAATGGTGATTATTGTTGTTATTTTCATATTTTATAACTCTCAGTTCGATAGGATTTGAGGAGCATTTTCTGGAAAAGGCTATTGATCAGAAAGCACACTTCCCTCTTGTAGTTTATTGGTCCCTGCCTGCATTAATATTGACTTTTTCTCTCAGATAATCAATAGATCCATTCCCCTGTCTTCTGACTTCAATACCTTTTTAAAATTAAAAATGAATTTGCTTCTACCTCTTAATTTTTTATTCCTTAAAGATAAGGTATGTTCTCTCTCCTTGTTTGGGGCAATACAGGTTTTCTAATAATGAAAGTAAGAACCTAACTATGCTTCCAGCATTCTGCTTCCTCTAATAATATGTTCTAGTAATCCTACTTGGATTTATTCAGATTAGGCTTAATAGAAACTATCCCCTTTAAGAAAAAAAAAGTTCTCCTTATTCAACAAAAGAGTTTTTTGCCACTTGGGGGAAACTTTCTTTTTAAGCAGTCCATCATCCCAGTCATCCTTCTTTAACAATACCTTTCCCCCACTTTTAAAAAAGAGAATTTAACCATGATGTCATTATAAAATGAAAACAAACAAAAAAGAAACATATCTCTGCCCATAAATTTGAAAGGAATGGTCTAAATCAAAATTTATCCTAGTCCAATGGGCTTGCAACTTTTTTTAAATTCATAATTTGAATCATAAGTCCAATTAAAAACTAATTTAACAATGAAACATTAAAAACAGAGCACTAGGAATAAAAAAGCATATAAACCACAACTTTCCTAGTCACCAAGTCTGGAAATGTGGGAAGTGGTTTGCTGGCTGTTAAAGTTCTGAAAATGACTTCATCCTATTTTTCCTGCCTTAAGGCTAAACCTTTTAGAGTTCAAGCCACCAGGTGTGTAAAATACCTAGTTTTAGGGGCAGACTGTTGTCATAGCTGTTGTAATTGCTTCAGAAGCCAACTCAAGCTTTTACCACATCTATCTAGCTGCCTATATAATCATCCTAAAGTATTGGTCTGACCATAGCACTGCCTTACATAATCATTAGTGGCTCCTTATTGCTCATAGGATAAAATACAGATTCCTCAACTTGTCATTTAAATTGCTTCAGAATATGACTTGAAACTATTTTTTCAGACAATTCAGTGGACTCCCATTCACATACTCTGTGTTCCATCTAAACTGACCAAGTGTTTTTTTGTCTGTTTTTTTTTTTTGTCATGGCTTATCTTCCTTGCCTGGCCTGCACTTCTTCCTCATCTCTGCCTCAGAATCTTTAGCTTCCTTCTTCCAAGATTCAATTTAAACAACTTCTCTTCCAGAAAGCCTTTGCTGGTCCTCTTACTTTCTGTTTCCTCCTCCCTCAAATTATCATGTATCCTCTCCTTTTCCTTCTCCTTCCCCTTCTATGAAAAACTTAAACACCTAGAGACCAAGTATTTTTCTTTTGTCTTTTATTCCTAGTGCCAGAATAAGCATTTATTAAATTCTAGAATTGTAAAGATACTATGAAAAATGAAAAAAAAAAGGTGAGAAACTAATTGTGACCATAAAAAGTAAAGTGAAAGGATAAAGAATCCCAAGGAAAATTTGGAGGGTTGACTGGAAAGTTATGTCTTTTTATGGATTGAAATTCATTTTTAAAAATGTAAGTGGGGAAAAAATGAAAAAAAGGGGCATCTAGGTGGCATAGTGGATAGAGAACCAGCCTTGAATTCAGGAGGACCTGAGTTCATATGTGGTCTCAGACACTTAACACTTCCTAGTTGTGTGACCCTGGACAAGTCACTTAATCCCAGCCTCAGGGGAAAAAAAAATTTAAGTGGGTTCAAAGGAAGCTTTTGCTTGTACTGATACTTTTAAATTTATCACATGATAAACAATTAAAGGGAATAAGTGAGCATAAAGGGAGAGAATATTTGTTCAGAATTTGAAATAAATAGTATCTTCTACAGAGTTGCAAATACAGATTTAAAAAAATACAAATGACAAGCATGATGATTTTTCTAAACTTCCACTTGGAAATTATTCATTAACCATTCCTCATTATTTTCTTCTTTTACTCTGTGAGAAAAAAAAAGAGATCAGAAGTCTCATTTTTTCTGCTTTTTTATAATCATTTGGTTGCAAGTACTCACAGAAAAATCATGAGGTATCCTTTTTAAAAAATTCAATTCCATATTTATTTTAGGCAAGTCATGGAAAAACAGTGAAGGACGGCAGTGATTCAGGTTTGGGAGAGCAAAGGAAATCCTGATAAATTTAGCCCAAGTATTCTTGGTATGTTCATAGTGTCTGTTGAAATCATCAGAATAGCACTCTTGAAAAAAAATGCAGCTAAGTAGCCCAAGTTATTTATTAAAACTTTGAAGAAGCTTATTTTGCTTGAGGAGGGAAGTTCAACTGTAGGTATGAGGGCTATGTATTTGAAAAACAATAAAACTGGGTTTGGTTCAGCTTGGAACTTGTTCTCAACCACACACTACTTTGCTTCTGAAGAGCAAAAGTCACTGGGAATGCTGATAATCACTTAAAGAACCAGTTTTTCTAGAGGATGAGAAATGTCAAGGGAACTTTAGAGTAAACTTTCACTTCTGTGTTAGAACACATCTTGCACTTATGAATAGGATCCATTTTAATATTTCAGAAGCAACATTGTCATTTAGTCATCTCAAACTCCCGTGTTTAATGCATTGGATTATAGTTGAGAAGTGGGGTAAGGATTACAAGTGATCTCAGCAGAATTGACTTTTTTTTTTTTTTTAACAGTCTTCCTTCCTAGAGATTTTGTGGGGAAATATTTGGGCCTTTTTCTTTTTATTTGATTTTTCAGTTAACAACCATTATTTTTTTTATCACTTACCACTCTCAATTTAAAATATTTTGACTTTCTTACCAAGTCATCATGGATCTTTTGGAATTATGATTATTCATTGTATTGATCAGAATTCTTAAGCCTTTCTAAGTTATATAAAGTTATTATATACATTGTACCACTGGTTTTCTCAATTTTCTCAGCATAGTAATTGTCTTTCCAAGTTTTCCTTGAACCCATTCATCCTTTCATTATTACTTACAGCACAATAATATTTCAATATTTTCATATTCATCTATTTTGCATTTGATGGGTACCTCCTTAGTATCCAGTTTTTTTTCCTGTAATAAAAAAGCTACTGTAAGTATTTTTTGTAAATATGGATCTTCTTCCTCTTTCTTTAATGTTTTTAGGTTATAAGCCTTTGGCAAATACTTTGCATAGAACTGAATTGAATTAAATCCTTTCTTTTTTCCTATGTCTCTCTGTTTTCCTAATACTAGACTCACTTTTAAGGTGTATGTATCTCATCTAAAGATCTAGAAGGAAAGGGATGATAAATGTATTCTTTTTTAACCAGTGTCAACTCGTTATTTTAGGTAGTTTAATATCAATTATTCCAAACTCTTACCTCTCCCTCTAGATTTTTTCTATAGTTTTCATTCATGCCCCTCCCACCTTTTAAAAATTTTACCACTGGTTTTAAAAATATTTCTTAGAACTTTAAAAAAAAATTTTGCTTTTTAACTCTTGCAAGAATTTTGGTTGAATTTGTGTCCAGGATTTGTTTTTCTTTGATGCTTTGCTCATAATTGTTTTTGAGTCAATTTCTTCCTAGTTGCAGTGCATATTAGATATAGATAGAGACATATAGCTATATAAATGCATAAAATACATGTATACATGTGTCTATATATATATATATAAATGTACACTGCTTATTCATGCATATTCACATATATATATACATATATAACATGTTTGTGTATCTCTAAGTGTATATGCATATACACACAGGCATAAATACTTATACACATATATACATATATACATATGTATGCATCCCATATGTCATAGTATGGACAGCAAGCATTCTTTTAATGCATTATTATACTGATCTCTTCTTAATGATCATGGAGCTTACTGAGAAGACCCTATTGTCTTTTTAAACTTGATGTATGGAGCACAGTCATACTTTATCCATTAAATGGATCTTATACATTATATCTCAAAAGTAAATTTGGCTGTAAATGAGAAATTCACTCTTTATTTACTTATTCAGTAATTTGCAGTAGTGTGATTCCCTTTTCTTAATCTTTTCTGTTTAATATTTCTCAACTAGTTCAGGAATTTCTTTTTAGGAGGATAATGTTTGTTCCTTTTGGTTAAAGAGGATATTTTCTTCTAAGTTTCTTCTTCTAAATTCATAAATTTAGTAGTGCATTTTTATAGATAAAGCAAAACCACAACCTTTCATTCATTCATCCTTTGATCTTCCTTGTCCATAAATGTCACTTTTTCTAATCCTTACAAGAGCCTAACTATACAATAGTATCAACTTTAGACTATGTTTCAGTACTATTTCTACTTTGTTAGACTGCAGAAAAACCAGATAAGGAGTCACCAATCATCTTTTTAAAAATTCATAATTTTAAGCCATTTTTCCCAGTAAAGAAACCTCCTTCTGGAATATAGAAACAGTTTTTCTACCTCAAAGGTTGTTACATTATAAAATTAATTATTAGAAAGGGAAAAGAAATAAATTTTGAAATTTATTTGCAAAATTTTTAATGTAGATACAAAACTGTCTTTAAAAATGCTGATGCATGTAATGAAATATAATTGTTGAATCCATCTAAAATGGTCCATTTGGTATGTACAACATCACAGTTAGTACTAAACTGCCTTACTTTAGATTTAAACACAAAACAATGCATGTATATGATATTCTTTGAAAAATAAATTCTAGTTTCTGCACAAACAAAACTAATGCAAACAAGATTAGAAGGGAAGTAACAAATTGGGAAAACATTTTTACAGTTAAAGGTTCTGATAAAGGCCTCATTTCCATAATATACAGAGAATTGACTTTAATCTATAAAAAATCAAGCCATTCTCCAATTGATAAATGGTCAAAGGACATGAACAGACAATTTTCAGATGATGAAATTAAAACTATTTCCACTCATATGAAAGAGTGTTCCAAATCACTATTGATCAGAGAAATGCAAATTAAGACAACTTTGAGATACCACTACACACCTGTCAGATTGGCTAAGATGACAGGAACAAATAACGATGAATGTTGGAGGGGATGTGGGAAAACTGGGACACTGATGCATTGTTGGTGGAGTTGTGAAAGAATCCAACCATTCTGGAGAGCAATCTGGAACTATGCCCAAAAAGTTATCAAAATGTGTATACCCTTTGATCCAGCCATACTACTACTGGGCTTATATCCCAAGGAAATACTAAAAAAGGGAAAGGGACCTGTATGTTCCAAAATGTTTATGGCAGCCCTTTTTGTAGTGGCTAGAAACTGGAAGATGAATGGATGTCCATCAATTGGAGAATGGTTGGGTAAATTATGGTATATGAATGTTATGGAATATTATTGTTCTGTAAGAAATGACCAACAGGAGGAATACAGAGAGGATTGGAGAGACTTACATCAACTGATGCTGAGTGAAACGAGCAAAATTAGGGGATCATTATACACTTCAACAATGATACTGTATGAGGATGTATTCTGATGGAAGTGGATATCTTTAACATAGAGAAGAGCTAATCCAATTCCAATTGATCAATGATGGACAGAATCAGCTACACCCAGAAAAGGAACACTGGGAAATGAGTGTAAACTGTGAGCATTGTTTTTTTTTTTGTTTTTGTTTTGTTTGGTTTGGTTTGGTTTTGTTTCTCTTCCCAGATTATTTTTACCTTGCAAATACAATCCTTCCTTTGCAACAACAACAAGATTTGGTTCTGCACATATATATTTTACCTAGGATATACTATAAGATATTTAATATATATGGGAATGCCTGCCATCTAGGGGAGGGAGTGGAGGGAAGGAGGGGAAAAACTCGGAACAGAAGGGAGTACAAGGGATAATGTTGTAAAAAAATTACCTATGCATATGTACTGTCAAAGAAAATGTTATAATTATAAAAATTATAACATTATAAATTATAAAAATTAATAAAAAGCAAAATTTAAAAAAAGGAAAAAGAAATTCTAATAAATGCAGATGGAAGCATTTTAAAAATTTATTTTTTCTTGGCTTTTTGTTCAGTTTTCTTTCACAGCATGACTAATATGGAAATATATTGTGCATGAAGGTACATATATAACCTATATATTTTCTTCTTAGCTAGGAAAGTAAGGGAGAAGGAAAGTTTGGAACTCAATTTTTTTATTACTATTATAGCTTTTTATTTACAAGATATATGCATGGGTAATTTTTCAGCAATGACCCTTGCAAAACCTTCTGTGGAACTCAAAATTAAAAAAAAACAAATATCAAAAAATTATTTTTTGTTAAATTGGAAAAATACATCATGAGGCAGACATAGACAAATGTACTGGCAGACAGCATACAAAGAAATTAACAAAAATAAATATTCAAGTATTCAAAGTTAATTTTTGATTTTTTAAAATATCACTGAAAAGAAGTAAAGGGAATTTGCTGCTAAAATAACATAAGATGCATTACTCCTAATTATATGTAACTGGTATTTATAATTTGTAAAACTATTCTTTAAGATGCAAATTTCCATTTTCTAGGCAGGCCTAATTTCTTTGATGCAATCTTGTAGCTTTGAATTTTGAAATCCTTTTTGTGGTTTCTTCTGATATTTCTATCAAAACTTCTTTTCACTTTGCTATATTTGGTAATTCAGGATGTATAGTGCCTGAGTATGGTATTACAGGAGATAAAAGTTCTTTTTCTATTTCATTTCCATAAAAAAAAAAGCCTCAAGATTTACAGAGTAACAGCGTTTCTCTTAGTTTTTGTTTGTTTGTTTTTTTGCTCATTTTCCCCTTTCTCAAAAGTGTCTTTGCTGGTATCACTGCAGTCAGCCTCACTGTGACTGAGGTTTTAATTATTCCTCCTAATCCTCAGGCTCAGCAGCCTTGCTTTTCTTGATGTCACTGCATGCACCCAACATCAACAAAGACACATCAAATTTCAGTTGGAGTTCTAATGTTGTATAGTTCTGGAATAAAATGGCCAATGTGGCCATTGCTCTTCCTTCATTTACATTAAACTTCTTTCTTTTCATTGAATTTTAAAGCAGTACTCTTTTCTAGTATTTATTCTATGCTTCTCAGTCCAACTATATGAGAAAAAATATATGGCTGGTGCAGAATTATCTCCAACTTCTAAATCATCACCATTGCCATTAC
Organism: Sminthopsis crassicaudata; assembly: GCF_048593235.1. Classification (NCBI taxonomy): domain Eukaryota; kingdom Metazoa; phylum Chordata; class Mammalia; order Dasyuromorphia; family Dasyuridae; genus Sminthopsis; species Sminthopsis crassicaudata. The sequence goes on along the minus strand of NC_133618.1, from coordinate 551,316,154 downwards.
TGTAACAATTTGGACCACTGCCTTGGTCATTGAGCAACTTTGAATTGATATTATCTTTTTTTAAATGCACTAAATAAGAGTATCTATTACTGTTTCATAGTCATATCTGTCTTTTGCTCTTCCTTCTCCTCTTCAGAAAAAGTTATATCTTTTCCATTTGCAAAGTAACAGATTTTCTATGGAGTTCACCCAAAACATCTTTCTATTTCATTGACTCATTGAAGTCTACGAGAAATTCTGTGCTTTCCTTTAACTTCAGTATTGTTTTTAATGTCTTACATCAACAATATCACCTGTTACATCATTCATTTTCTTTGAATCTGCAAATTCAATTTTGGATTCAAAGTTCATCACTTTTAAAATTCATCCAAAGCCTTCTCAACAGGTTTTTTTGTTTATGTTCTACTAAATCTATAGGTATGCTTTGCTGAGCATTTGCAAAACCAATTTTCCCCAACTGTAACTTCATTGATACAAAAAAGCCACCTTGACACAAAAGCAGGAGAACCAAAAAATACCATAAAGTCTTAAAAGAGTCTTTCTTAAAGAAGCTCATAGTCACTCTCTATCTTAATCAAATGTTGGGCATTTCTTGGGGACGAGTGATCATTTATTCCTGTAGTTTACAGAGCCTCGTCCTAAGCTCAGAGGCAAAGGGCTGCATGGAGGAGGTAGCTTCAAGGCTGGATAGAGACTGGTTCTCAATAGTCCTGAAGGGGAAGAAGAGAGTAGGGGAAAATAGAGGGTGGGAAAAGAATATGCGGAGTGTGGAATATGAGGATTTCCAAGAGGCTGCTGAATCCTGTAGCAACATTTATTGACGTAATGGCTGTTCTTGGGGCACATGTGCATCCTGCCCAATTCTCTGCTTCTCTCCCACTTGTTGTCCCTCATGGCTAAAGCAAGAGACTGACCTGGAAGGTGATTGGGAGATTCAGGACTGTCTAAGGCTGCAATGATTGTACCTCCTTTCCATTATTCTCCATATTGACACTAACTTCTAAGAAGTTGGGTTGGGACAGGGCTGAAGGGTGGGAGTTGCAAAGACAGGAGCCATCTTTTACTATAAATAAACTGTGCTATTTAAAAGTTGGAAATATTGTTTAATATTTCTATAACAAGGCTTCTCATTCACTTCCTTTTTTCTCATTCCTTCTGCCTAGATTTTACTAATTATTTGAGGCCCAATTCAAATGCTAACTCCTACATTTTTCTTTGCCCTCCCCTTAAATCCTATAACATTTATAGTCTGTACACATCTTATACTGTGTGTGTGTGTGTGTGTGTGTGTGTGTGTGTGTGTGTGAAAGAGAGAGAGAGAGAGAGAGAGAGAGAGAGAGAGAGAGACTTCTTCCCAACTATATTGTAAATTCTATCATCAAGCACTGTATATAGTAGTTTCTATATTCTCACATCACTGTGGACAATGCTAGGAAATTGTTGTTATTGTTGTTTGTAAGGGCCCTTTAAAGGGGCGGACACAGTGCATCGGGATTGAGGCCCAGAAGTAATTTCTGTGGATATTAGGACTGCCCTTGGGCGGGATCCTGGCCATATTGAGATAGTTTTGTAATGGGTGACTCTCTCGCTGATTGGCTGTGTGTGTGACCTCACAGGCCCTATATAAGCCCACTGCAGGCAGCAACCGCCCTCTTTAACCTCGTGCTGTTCACCCTGGCTCCTAGCCTGGGTGGCCAAGCCAAGATGGGTAGCCGAAAGAGGTAAGGATTTTGGTAGTGAACACATGGGTCTTCTGACCAGGTGTTCACTCGGGAACCAACAAGTCAGGGCATCAGTTAGGGCATTATGTGAGTAGGTATAATAAAGGCTTTTAAGATTACACGTGGTTGTTCTTGAGTGCGCTACCGGTTATTAAGCTATAGATTCAAGAGATTGTGGCCAGAGACCTTAGAGGCCTCAGAGGAGGCGAGCCGGGTAGAGCTCACACTGCAAAGGACAGTGGTCAAAGGTACTCTGGTGGGTCTAGGACAGACTAGTAATTGTAACTGCCAGGAGAGCACGTTACAGTTGTTCAATTGTGTTTGCCTCTTTATGACCCCATTTGGAGTTTTCTTGGCAAAATACCAGGGTCTTTTACCATTTCCTCCTCCAACTCATTTTACATATGAGAAAACTGAGGCAAATGGGGTTAAGTGATTTGCCCAGGGTAACACAGTTAATAAGAATCTAAGTTGAATTTGAATTCAGGTCTTCCTGAGTCCAGTCTGGGAGCTCCACCTAGTCTCCTAAGAAATTGTAGATACTCAGCAAATACTTCTTGGCTAGTTGATTCCTTTTTAATTATTATTATATCTTTTTATTTACCAGATATATGTATGGGTAATTTTTCAGCATTGACAATTGCAAAACCTTTTGTTCCAACTTTTCCCCTCCTTCCCCCCACTCCTCTCCCCCAGATGGCAGGTTGACCAATGCATGTTAAATATGTTAAAGTATAAATTAAATACAATATATGTGTACATGTCCATACAGTTATTTTGCTGCACAAAAAGAACCAGACTTTAAAAAATAGTGAACAATTAGCCTGTGAAGGAAATCAAAAATGCAGGGGGACAAAAATAGAGGGATTGGGAATTCTATGTAATGGTTCATAGTCATTTGGGTGTTGGCTAGTTTATTCTTACAGTAAGTTCCCCAAGGTTACTGATGGTTTATAAGATCTTTCTAGATGATCTGCAAAATCATCTGTTTGCTTATTAAATTTAAGATAAAAAGAATGTCTGAATGGGAGTCAGAGTACCTGAATCCCAGTCCTATCAATATTCTTGACTCTCTAGGAAATCTGAAGGTCTTATCTTCTCTGGAACTTCTTTCCATGCCAGAAACTTTCTCAAAAAAAAATCAGAATAAAAGAAAACTTCTCAGCTTAGAGTTAAAATTCTCCCACGGTCTAGCTTCATCCTTTTTTCACACATACTCTATTCTCTAAATTTAGCATTCTATTTCCCAGCCCTTTGGTTTTGGCCAAGTTATCACTTTTACTTGGAATGATCTCCTTCATTATCTCTGCCTCCCAGAATCCTTACCTTCTTTTCATGTAGTCACTTAGTGTCTTAGTAGTTGCTTTCTCTTTGAGATATCAGATTCTCCCAATCCTAATGCTCTCCCTCTTCTGATTACCTAGCATATGTTTATCTATTATATATTGCCCCAGTAAGATATAAGCCCTTAGAGGGTAGAGATTGTTTTGTTTTTTGTTTAAAGAGTATCACTTGTGTCTAGGGCAGTGCTTGGCACTTTATAGAAGTTTAGTCATTTGTTTGCTGAAATGAATAATAAATGCTAATTTACTATATTTATATCATATATTATATTTATTATAATCTTTGAGGCATGAATTATTTATTAATAATAAACTAATTGGTATCTTCTTTCCATTTTTCTGGTGATCTTTTTTTATAGTGATAAATAATCTTTTGAATCACAAATTCCCTTTCCATCTAATCCCATTATGTTTTAGGTTCACCTTTCTTATACCCATCAATAAAGAAGTTGCTTTTAAATAATACTTTGAGTACCACTAATCTGTATAATATCCAGCAAACTTTTTTAAAGAGAATGAAAGGGAAAGTATTTGTACTTGTCTTGACCTTCTATCCCTCAATTAATAAAAGCATCTTAAGAGATAGTTAGGATCAAAAGGACATTATTGGCTAATTATTCTCTGCCTCATAACAGAAAACCCCTAACCATCTAAGACAAATAATTGTCTCTCTGAGTGTGAAAAATTGTCAGAGATGGAGAATCCCCACGATTCCCTTGATATCCTTGGACTCTCTCTGACTCCTAGGATTGCCAAGTTTATAAAAACTGTTCCCTGGAAGATCTAAGTAGTGTAACTGAAAATACCCTAGAATGCTTTTCCCTCATCCCCTGCTGTGTCTTAAGGCTCCTGTAGTGCTCTTTTATGGATATCATTATATTTTAGTTTTTAGCGTATCTAATGACAGAACTCCAAAACAGCTTTTGTATACTTATGTACATATGTTTTTCTGTGTGCATTTGTAAATGCTGTGACATAAAAAGCATTGCTGAAAATTTAGCATAGAGACCTTAAATAATATTCAAGATTTAAGACTATCCTTCTAGTTTTTTCTCTCTCATGTTCAATTTTAGTGTAGAAGAGGAGGAAATTTGTTATTATTTTTTTTAATTAATTTTATAATTATAATTTTTGACAGTACATATGCATGAGTAATTTTTTAACAACATTATACCTTTTATTCATTTTTCCAAATTTTTCCCTCCCTCCTTCTACTCCCTCCCCTAGATGATAGGCAATCCCATACATATTAAATGTGTTAACAGTATAACCTAGATACAATATATGTGTGTAAATCCAATTTTCTTGTTGCACGGTAAGAATTGGATTCCGAAGGTATAAGTAACCTGGGTAGAAAGACAGTAGTGCTAATATTTTACATTAAATTCCCAGTGTTCCTTCTCTGGGTGTAGTTGTTTCTGTCCATCACTGATCAACTGGAAGTGAATTGGATCTTCTTTATGTTGAAGATATCTACTTCCATCAGAATATGTCTTCATACAGTATTGTTGTTGAAGTGTATAGTGATCTCCTGGTTCTGCTCATTTCACTCAGCATCAGTTCATGCAAGTCTCTCCAAACCTCTCTGTATTCATCCTGCTGGTCATTTCTTACAGAGCAATATTATTCCATAATGTTCATATACCCAATTTACCCAACCATTCGCCAATTGATGGACATCCATTCATTTTCCAGTTTCTAGCCACTACAAAAAGAGCTGCCACAAACATTTTGGCACACATAGGTCCCTTTCCCCTCTTTAGTATTTCTTTGGGATATAAGCCCAGAAGTAGCACTGCTGGATCAAAGGGTATGCACAGTTTGATAATTTTCATCATCTCAAAATTGTCTATTCATATCCTTTGACCATTTATCAATTGGAGAATGGCTTGATTTCTTATAAATTAAAGTTAATTCTCTGTATATTTTGGAGATGAGGCCTTTATCAGAACCTTTACCTGTAAAAATGTTTTCCCAATTTACTTCCCTTCTAATCTTGTTTGCATTAGTTTTGTTTGTTCTCCTTTGGACACAAATTCCTTCCTCCTCCACAAGTCTGAGAGGTAAACTATCCTATGTTCCTCTAATTTATTTATGATTTCGTTCTTTATGCCTAAATCTTGGACCCATTTTGATCTTATCTTAGTATGTGGTGTTAAATGTGGGTCCATGCCTAGTTTCTGCCATACTAATTTCCAGTTTTCCCAGCAGTTTTTGTCAAATAATGAATTCTTATCCCAAAAGTTGGGATCTTTGGGTTTGTCAAACACTAGATTGCTATTTTTATTCACTATCTTGCCCTGTGAACCTAACCTATTCCACTGATCAAGTGGTCTATTTCTTAACCAATACCAAATGGTTTTGGTGACTGTTGCTTTATAATATAGTTCTAGATCAGGTACAGCTAGACTGCCTTCATTTAATTTTTTTTCATTACTTTCCTTGAAATTCTCGACCTTTTGTTGTTCCATATGAACTTTGTTGTTATTTTTTCTAGGTCATTAAAATAGTTTCTTGGGAGTCTGATTGGTATAGCACTAAATAAATAGATTAGTTTAGGGAGTATTGTCATCTTAATTATATTCGCTATATATCCAAGAGCACTGAATGTCTTTCCAATTATTTAAATCTGACTTTATTTTTGTGGCAAGTGTTTTGTAATTTTGCTCATATAATTCCTGACTTTCCTTTGGTAGATATATTCCCAAATATTTTATACTATCGACCGTTATTTTGAATGGAATTTCTCTTTGTATCTCTTGCTGTTGGATTGTGTTGGTAATGTATAAAAATGCTGAGGATTTATGTGGATTTATTTTGTATCCTGCGACTTTGCTAAAGTTCTGAATTATTTCTAATAGCTTTTTAGCAGAGTCTTTGGGGTTCTCTAAGTATACCATCATGTCATCTGCAAAAAGTGATAATTTGATTTCCTCATTTCCTACTCTAATTCCTTGAATCCCTTTCTTGGCTCTTATTGCCGAGGCTAGTGTTTCTAGTACTATATTGAATAGTAATGGTGATGGTGGGCAACCTTGTTTCACTCCTGATCTTACAGGGAAAGGTTCCAGTTTATCGCCATTACATATGATGTTTACTGACGGTTTTAAATATATGCTCCTTATTATTTTAAGGAAAAGTCCATTTATTCCTATACTCTCAAGCGTTTTTAGTAGGAATGGATGTTGGATTTTATGAAATGCTTTTTCTGCATCTATTGAGATGATCATATGGTTTTTATTAATTTAATTATTAATATGGTCAATTATACTAATAGTTTTCCTAATATTGAACCAGCCCTGCATTCCTGGTATAAATCCCACTTGGTCATAGTGTATTATGCTGGGGATGATTTTCTGAAGTCTTTTTGCTAATATCTTATTTAAGATTTTAGCATCAATATTCATTAAGGAAATTGGTCTATAGTTTTCTTTCTCAGTTTTCAATCTACCGTTTAGGTATCAGTACCATGTCTGTGTCATAAAAGGAATTTGGTAGGACTCCTTCAATCCCTATTTTTTCAAATAGTTTATATAGCATTGGAGTTAGTTGTTCTTTAAATGTTTGGTAGAATTCACATGTAAAATCCATCTGGTCCTGGCGATTTTTTCTTAGGGAGTTGGTTAATAGCTTGTTCTATTTCTTTTTCTGAGATGGGACTATTTAGACTACTTACTTCTTCCTCTGCTAATCTGGGCAAGCTATATTTTTGAAAGTATTCTTCCCTTTCATTTAAGTTATCGAATTTATTGGCATAAAGTTGAGCAAAGTAGCTTCTAACTATTGTTCTAATTTCCTCTTCATTAGTGCTGAGTTCTCCCTTTTCATTTTCAAGACTAACAATTTGCTTTTTCTCTCTCCTTTTTTTAATCAAGTTTACTAAGGGTTTATCTATTTTGTTTGTTTTTTCATAGAACCAACTCTTAGTTTTATTAATTAATTCAATAGTTGTTTTTTTTACTTTCAATTTTATTAATCTCACCTTTTATTTTTAGAATTTCAAGTTTCGTGTTTATCTGGGGGTTTTTAATTTGTTCCTTTTCTAGCAATTTTAGTTGTAAGCCCAATTCATTGACCCTCTCTTTCTCTATTTTATGCAAGTAGGCCTCTAGAGATATAAAACTTCCCCTTATTACTGCTTTGGCTGTATTCCACACATTTTGGTATGATGTCTCATTATTGTCATTTTCTTGGGTGAAGTTATTAATTATGTCTATGATTTGCTGTTTTACCCAATCATTCTTTAGTATAAGATTATTTAGTTTCCAATTATTTTTGGTCTAATTTTACCCTGGCTTTTTATTAAATGTAATTTTAATTGCATTGTGGTCTTAAAAGGATGCATTTACTATTTCTGCCTTACTGCATTTGATTTTGAGGTTTTTAGAGGCATGAGGAATTTGAGGATCAAAAATGAGGTGATTTTTTTCCCCTCAAAGAGCTTATATTCTTTTGGAGGAGATGTATACTTATATAAATATATGCAAGATAAATAGAAGGCAATTTTTGAGGAAGAGAGCATTGGGAACTGGTGAATCAGAAAAAGCTTCATGTGGAAGTTAATGAGGTCCTGAATGGTGTTTTGGACAGAGAGAAACTAAAAAATTGTTCCTTAAGGCAAGCAGAGAGAAGGCACTAATTAAGATTAGTTTAGTTTCATGGTTCCACCCTTTGGAGAGATGGTCCAGTCTGAAATCCAAGTTATGTCAAACCCCTGAGACCCACCCTCTATAGAAGTCTCAAGCTGTTTCACCTTGCCATGCCTTATCAGAAATCCCAGTCATGTCTCTGAGGTTAAATTTTCCTGATAAAATCTACTTATGGGTCATCCAATGGTTGCTACCTTCCTTTGGGTCAATTCGCCATGACACTCTCTCATGGTGTCTTTCCCCTTCCCCTTCCCCCATGCCACATCATATCTTGTAACATGGCCTCCTAGCAGTTACTATTACCAGTCTGCCCTAGGCCCAACAGATTACCTTTGACCACTGACCTTTGCAGTGTCAACTCTACCCAGCTCTCCTCTTCTGAGGCCTTCAAAGGTCTCTGGCCACAATTTCTTGAATCTATAGTTTAATAACCGGTAGCGCACTCAAGAACAGCCACATGTAATCTTAAAAGCCTTTATTATAACTATTCACATAATGCCCTGACTTGTTAACTCCCTAGTGAACACCTGGTCTGAAGACCCACATGTTCACTACCAAACTCTTGGCTATCCATCAGCTTGGCTTGGCTACCCCAGGCTAGGGAGCCAGGTTAAAGAGGGCGACTAGCTGCAAGCAGTGGGCTTATAAAGGGCCTGTGAGGTCACACACACAGCCAATCAGCAAGAGAGCCATCACCCATTACGAATCTATCTCAATATGGCCAGAATCCCACCCACAGGGCAGTCCTATGTCCACAGAGATTATTTCTGGGCCACTCAATCTCCTGTTGTGCTGTGGCCGCCCATTTAAAGGACCCTTACAATATCTCTCCTAATCCCACTATGCTTCCCAACCCCACTTCTCTTCCTTATAGCTAGCTAACTCTTTTGAGATGCTATGTCCCTTTCATGGTTTAGCCTGCCAGCTAAGGGCATGCCCCAACCTCAAGGGTTGTTTTTCTTTTCTCCTGATAAGTGGCAAATTTCACTAGGGAACTTCCCTTTCTACCATTAATCATTAAAATCCATTTCTATGCTCTCCCACTTTGTAACAAAGATAGAAAAACCAGATATAGTATCATGTGTAACAGTAAGGAGGTCAGTTTGGCTGGACCATTGAGTTCATGTTATTGGATGGCATATAATGAGACTAGAAATGGCAACTAAGAAAGCTGAAATTCAGGATAAGTGACTTTACCACAGTCAGTCAATCAGTAACCATGTATTAATCACTTAATACAATAATAATGTAATAATCACTTAATAAGGCATTGTACTAAGTACCGGGGATAAAAAGAAAAATTTTTAAATAAAAAAATACATATACATGCATATATGCATAAGTATCCTTGCTTTCAAGGAGTACTCCTTCTAATGAGGGAGACAATGTACAAACAACTATTTACATTCAAGATATATATAAAGGTAAATCATAGGTAAGCCCAGGGGGAAGATACTAGCAGTGGAAACCTTCAAAAGGTACTAAAAATTGTTCAGATGAAATGAACATTAGGTCTTCACTTGCATATTGATGATACTAACTGCTACTGAACAGTTGAAGCATGGTTACATACTATTATCCTTAATTTAGAATTACCTCCAATAAGATGATTAGGGCTTTAGAGACCTCAACTGAATGGAAATAGTCCATAAAGTGTTCCTTTTGTGAACAGATTGTTCACAATCTGCTTAAGGCTGAGTTGTCTTCTGGGATTAGACCAGTGAGCCAGTGAGGATTTAGCTCTTAAGGAACCGTTTTGCTTGTTTTTGCGTCTACTTTGAGAAAAATATATACAACTGGAAGTTGGTGGCTATTAATTCATTATGTAGGTTCTCTAAAGTATCATGTCAAATCCTCACAGTGGGCCAACTTGTAGGTTATATGATTAGCATCTTATAAGAAAGCTTGATAATGGGATAGACATGATTTTATTTATTATACTCATTCCTGAGAAGGAGCAGTGGATTGGGATGAGTAGTCTGGGGCCAAAGGCTTTTTATTTTAAGGAATGGAGGGATTTTGTTGCTGCTTCCCACTCTGTATTACTGTTTGTGGGACATTTTAGTTCACATCAGAGACATGATACCTCCCTCACTAATCTGAATGTGAAGCTCTCACAACAATAGCAGAGGCTGGAGATCAAGTTTGTTATCACTTTGCATGTGGGTTCCATGATGTACAGGACTATATGCTTATCGAACTAAAGCTGAGGCAGCCATTTCTGCCCAATCATGGGGGGTTTGCTTGTTTTTTTGTGCCAAGGAAAGCATCTGCATTTGAAAGTTAGTCAGTCAACAAAGGATTTATCAAGCACTTGCTATGATTGAGGCACTGTGCTAAGCACTGGTGATGATACAAAGTGAAAATCAGTCCTGATGTACAAGGAGCTCATATTTCAAAGGGGAGATGGCATGCAAATTATTATATACATACATATATATACAGGACAAATGGGGGATAATTCTAAAAAGAAGCTACTAGCATTAAAGGAGACAGGGAAAACCTTCTGCAGAAAGTGGGATCTGAGATGAGTTTCTTAAGGAAAGCCAGAAAGCAGAATTTAGGAAAGAGAATGTTCCAGGCATGGGAGACAACTGGTGAAAAGGCCTAGATTCTGAAGATGAAGTGTTTTGTACAAGGAATAACAAGAAATCCAGTGATACTGAATTGTAGAGTATTTAGAGAGAAGGTAAAGTGAAAGATGGCTGGAAAAGTAACAACAAGCCAAGTTGTGAAGAGTTTTAAAAGCTAAATAGAGAAATTAATATCTTGCAAGTAAAAAAAATTGGAGTTTATTGAAGAGAGGATTGAAATGATCAGATCTGCACTTCAAGAAAATCATTTTGGTAATTGAATAGATTGGATGGATTCAGGGGGAGAGACTTGAAGTCAGAAGATCACCCAACAGGTCTTGCATAGATCAGGTATGAAGTAATGAAGGATAGATTATCTCTGTGACAGAGAAAACACAGATGCGACGTGTTTGGTCCCCCCTCCCAGATTTTAAACATTTCTAAGTGTCATTGAATTAAGAATATATAAAACTCTCATATTTTCCGTATGGTTTCTCCATTATCAATCAGTCAGTCAGTCAACAAGCTTTTATTAAGTCCTTATTATGTGCCAGGTCCCAAAGGAGGGATTAAGGGGGCAGTGGGGGGAGAGGAGGAATGTCAAATAAGGAATAAATAAGAGCAATAAATCTCAGGTTGCCTGTTGGATTTTTTACATAGATGAGATATGTTAAGGTAACATATTGAATGTATGCATTGTGTGCGACTGAGGAATCAAAGTTAGTACCTAGGCTGGAAGCCTGAGTGACAAGGAGAATGGTGATGGATTAGTCTGATATGACATATGGTTTCCACCAGCCTCTCATCAATCAAGTTATTCTACGGACCTCTGTCCTGTATTGAAGAGCAAGAGGTTTGCCTTAATTACCTGAGGTGGTTGGGCCAGTTAAATTGACTCAGTGTTAACTAATCTCAAGACATTAACAGAACATTCTTTTTCTGTGTATACCATTGTACCCTTGTCACTATGACCTCTAACACAGGTACCTATTTTACTGCTAAGAGAGTCCAAGATTGGCTCTGTCACCATCACAACCTCAGGTGGTTGACATGCTTTTAAAAATAGCAGCTGTTTTTAAAACAACAAATTGAGTTGGGTGTCCTAATTCTTGAAGTTGTAAGCAGTGAAAGAGGAAATGTTCTAACAACAGTTGGAGGTATATTTTTGGAGCTCAAAAGAGAAACTGGGGCCTGAAATGAAATTGGCAACCACCTGCATAAAAGTAGTAATTAAAGTTAAGAATGAATGAGATTTCCCTTTGGAGGGAGAGAGGGGACAGAGACAGGGACAGAGACAAAGAGAGAAAAGGAGAGACACACACAGAGAGACAGGGACAGAGTGACAAAAACAGAGGCAGAAAGCGAGAGAGACACAGAGAAAGATACCCACACAAGAAGAGAAAGAAAGAAGGAGGGGGAGAGAGAGAGAATGAGAATAATAGGCAGAGAGGGAGGGAGAAGAAAAAAACCTTTTCCACTTTTCTGAGCCTCAGTTTTCTCAACTGTAAAATGATTTAATATTACTTGTACTGGCTACCTCATGGAGTTGTAAGCATAAAATGAAAAGATTTATATAAAGTGTTATACTTTATATTGCTATATAAAATATGTTATTATTATTATTATTATCATTATTAATGATGGAGCTAGGATGAGATAAATCAGGTCTTTTTATGAACTCATTGCTTTTCTAAGGAATTCTTCTTTCAAAAATATAAAACTCCAGCTCTTACATGCCCTTTTCTTCCAACAAGTCATGAAATTATAGAGAACAATTATTCTAATGAATTTAGATAATAGACGCTGATGAGGCAGGGCCACTGGGTCAGGCTTTGATCTCAGAAAACTTTTCTGTTTTGAGGAATGACATCCAGTTGTGTTTTTTCCCTCTATGCTGGAAAAAAAAAACAAATCTTAATGTGATCCTAGCATCATCTGGCTTTTAGTGACATGCTTAACTCCAGGACTATCATTTTACAGTTTTAGGAATAGTATTCCTGTCATTTATCCCTGAGGAGGACCTTGAATTGCTCATCAAGCTGTTGAGTTACCTCCAGCTTATGTTACTAGAACAGCCCCCATCAGGGACTTTAAGCAGTTACTATACAATTGACTCCAAATGTTTCTGGGATTTTGATCCACACTAGCAATAAAACTTCCCTCTTAATTGGGCACTCTCTGTGACTTTTTCTTTTACTTTCAAACCTGGGCCTGTTAGCTAAAAATGAAACCTAGAGCTGCTGTTTTAACCAGGTAACAAATTTCCAAGGATTATTCTGAAGATGGTAGCTTTTTCATCAATTTAAAAGAGAGGATCTAAGACACTAAATTGTGTTTGTGATGCATTTGTATGATACTTTTATATGTGAGGTTATTTTGTTCTCTAATGGGCTCAACTGGTAGAGGTTCTTTCTGGTACAACATAAATGCTTAATAAATATTGATTGACTAACAAACCTTTATGAAATTCTTATCATGTATGAAGCACTGTGCTAAGCTCTAGAAATTTAAAAAAAAAGGCAAAAATAGACTCTGCCCTCAAGGAGCTTACATTCTAATAGATATATCCTAGGGAGATGGAAAGCAGTCATAGAAAGAAAAGCATTAGCAGTTTGAAGGACTGGAAAAAGCTTTCTGTAGTAGGTGGGATTTGAGTTGATTCTTGGAAGAATTCAGAAAAATTAAGAGGCAAGTGAGGGAGTAGAATATTCCATGTGTAAGGAATGGACAGCAGAAAATAGCAGAGACTGGACATTGAAGCAAATGATTCACCATTGCTACATCACAGAGTATATGGAGGAGAAGTAGATATAAAAGGGACTAGGGATGAAGAGCTTTAAATGTAAAACAAAGGAATCTATATTTAATCCCGAAGGCTATAGCCACCAGAGATCATTGGGTGAATGGGGTGACAAAAACAGATTTTTAAAAAACAAATGGTTTTCTAGCAATACCTCCCCTATCTTTTACTTGTGAAGTTGATTTTTGAAAATCAAGTGTAAGACTTTATATTCACCAACAGTAAATTGTATCTTATTATACTTGACTCAGTATTCTAATCTATGGTTTTTTTGTTTGGTTGGGGTTTTTTTGGGGGGGCTGGAGAGGTTAAGTGATTTGCTTTGGGTCACAAAGTTAGTAAATGTCTGAGATCTGAACTCAGATCCTCCTGACTCCAGGGCTGGTGCTCTGTTTGTTGGTTGCCCTCTACCAATCTGTTTTTATGTTGTTATTGTTATTTTTTTATATCACCTTCACTTCCCCTGTCACTATCACTTCTCTGAAAGTAAGATATTCCTGAGAATATAAAATAAAAAAAAGAGGGAAAAAAGACAGGTCAGCAAAAATAACCAAAATATCAATCATGTTTAATAGTTTTATAGTATATGGTTTCTGTCCTGACATCTATCTTCCTTATGAGACTTTTATAAAATTAAGTTGCTGGGTTTCTGATGCATCCATATCACTCTTTTTAGGCAAATCTTTTAACTCCTTATAAGAATTGTTTTATTTTGTATCTTCAAAATTTCTATCTTCAGATCTTTATATCTCTCCTGATTTGGGAGAATTTTAAAGCATGGGATCCTACCAATTCTTTTTTCTAAGCTCTGTAAAATTTCTGTTTCTTCTAAAACTAACCCTTGATCTTGACTTTTTATTCTTTAAATCAAACTCTAAGATACTTTTGATTTTACTCTATTATTCCCATCATTTCCACCCCAATTTTTCTTAATTATGAGAACAGATCCAAAATAGTCTTTTTCTTTTTTGGTTCTTCCACTTTTTTTTAGTCATTGAGGCATGTCAAATTTTTTTTTACTGTTTCAATCTTGTCAGAGACAGAGAGCTATAATAGGTGTTTGGATAAATTAATAAATTTGACTGCAAGCTTATTGAAAACACTGACTCTCTTTTTGGTTTTTTGTTTGTTTTGCCTCTCCCTTTATCTCTAGTGCTTAGCACAGTACTTACAACAAAGAAATAGGTGTTTAATATATGCTTGCTCATTTGACTTTCTCATATTATTATCTTATGACTCTGTATCAACCCTGTAATGTTTCCCAAATTCCTTTTCTATTCCCCCCTCACCTCTACTCCCACTCCTTGCTCAGGTCATACTATACATAGTATACTCTAATGGCAGTATTACTTGTTTTTATCTACTTTGATTTTTATTCAGATGTTTTCCACAAAGCATCCCCTCACTGATTTCTGGACTATTTTTCATATGACTATATCTTAAAATATAAGAAACTCTGACAACTCTATTTTATTTCTTTTGAACAAAAAGAATCTTTCCAGGGTCATCGTCTAGTTATGGCTTTCTTCTCATCAGTTCTCAGTAATTAATCTGTAAGATCAAATTTATTTTCTTGACTTGGAATCTCTAATTCATTCTGTATATTAGTTCTAGAAATCAAATGATTTTTGTTACAGATTTTGACTATTTCTTACCTCATGTAAACTCTTCCATACAGAAAATTGTATTCATTCACGATTTTAAATGAAAAATAAATATTTTGAGCCTTTAGGAATTTGGAACCATAATTCATTTTCCAGAGATTAGGAACTGAAACTGTCTTTCCTAGTCATATAGTAGCTCTTTGATGAAGGGACACATTGTGGAATGTTGGTAAAAGAAGTTATTACTATGTAATTTTTTACTTCCCTTGAAGGGATGATTTCTTTCTCCTTATTTTCCTATTCTTCTACATTATTTTCTTTGTCTCCTTTTACTCTTTCCTTATTTATCTTATTTCCTTATTCCCCCTTCCTGTTTTCCCCTCACTTTCCCCTTTAATCCTCTATTGGATAACAAATCTGATATCTGGCATTGGAATTATAAAACATAAAATAAGGAGATGAGATGTTTTAATGGTGGTATAATTAATTGAATTTAGAGGTAAGGAGAATCTGAGAAAAATCCCTTCCTTTTTTGCTACAAGAAAGACTCAGAAAATTTGGGGCCTTGACCTTTAATACATTCAGCAGTTGTTGGTGTGGTTTAACAATTGTTAACAGCATATTATGCTACTATTTAAGTACAGTATGTCCCAAAAGTCTTAGTGAAATTCATCCTGAACATAATAAACTTTATGCATATGCAAAATAGTAGCACAATAAGGGTAGCTCCCTTATTATTTTTATATAGAACATTTGTGCCCACTATGTTATTTTCTAGATTTAGGATTCTAGATGTTTTCTTATTCTTTGTACTTGGGCCCCAAAAAGAAACTACGTAGGTCTTGGTATACATAGGAACCACCTATGTACCCAACCACCCAAATCTTTTTTTTTTTTTTTTTTTTATTTCTACACAGCTACCTAGATTCTAATATGTCTCAACAAGAAGCAATTCTTTCAGTATCTTTTGACCCAGAGTAAAATTATTCCTTTTTCCTGGGTTCATTTTAAAATATACTGTTTAAAAAAAAATCTGAACTAGAAATCCCTTCTCAGTGATTCTGTGGTGACTCATACACATAAAAATTTATGAATGTGTGTTGTGAAACTTTTCTGTTTATTAAAAAAAGTGTTTGGTTTCTTTTTTACTGCATCATTTAAAATATTTTGAAAAAAATTTGCTAGAATGTTTTGACCACATTTACCTTATTTTGTAATGTTCACTATCAGTCAAAAATAGTCAAAAATTAATCTGACCAAGCTGAGTGCCCAGCATCTGGTGCTGTTGAGGAATTATTATCTGAGGTCATCCTGGAGCTAATATTATGCTCCCACCCCTTCTCACTCTTTAACCTCTGAGTGAGGCTTCCCTGAAGAACTAAAGGGTTAGATTTCACCCTAATGGGACATGGAAATGAAAACTGCTGCCAAAGCTAAAAACTAGCTCTGTAGTCACTTCAGACAAAGAGATCTTCTTCTAGCTAAGGGATGTTAGTACTGGGTACTGCAGTAATGATGGAGATAGAGCTCTGACTACAAATGGGAGGTTATCATGGTGACGCCACCTCAGCAACAGTCCTCAGGGCCTTTCTGAATGCACTGATACTTTCCGGAGGACAAGTTAGAAACTACCTTTAAAAATTATGATCAGGTTAGTAAGAGACTAAAATATATCTTGGTTTGTTCAATCTTTATTGTAACATAAATGGATGTTTTTTTAATATTAATGCACAAAAATATCTACATAAATTCAAGGTATTATAAGCAATTTGTATCTTATCTTGTTTATGGACAAGATAACAGTTCTTAAACTATTTTAATTGTTACATGTTTTCCTTTTTTTGTGAGAGTTTTTTCAACTTATATGTTGGTATTTAGTTAAATTAAGATCAATATTTGCAACCTGTGAAGTCACCAAAAAAATTTTTTTTGCCTTATGTCTAAGGCTTTAGATTGTTTTCTTCTTGATTTTTAAAAAAATAGAATAAGAAGCTAGGAAAAAAGTATACTATGATAATGAAAAGTTAGTTAAGAATCTATCCTTGTACATGTGGACTGTTTAAGGATATGGAAAATCATATGTCATAAACAATGGGGGAAAATTGAATAATTAATAAGGATTTATATATGCATATACTAGTATTTAAATTTCCTGGACCATCAGCAGTGTGTTAGATTGCTTAGTATGCCATTTAAATAGCCATCATTAAAGATAGTGCTATAACATGGCAGAAATACAGAAGCCTGAGACTCTGATGTTATCATTAATCACTTTTGTATTATTGTTTTATTCCCTTGAATTTTCAGCATCCTCAAACATTTTTTAACTATCACCAAAAGTTCATTCTCTAAATACTATTTTTCTAATTGGTGCTTTCAGGAAAAAAGTTTTAATCATGGAAACTCCAACAAATAAATTATCTTTTTTATTTTAAAATTTTGAAAAATTAAGAATCTAAGCAGAATTTTATAAATGTACATTAACTCCTGACTTAATGATTTTTTTTTCTTTTTACATTTGAAAACTAATTTAATTTTAGCATTTACAGCTAAAAGTGCGTGGTTCTTGTGGCTTCTCTGAGTCATATTTGTCCTTATTTCCACAAGAAAAATTCTCACCCTCAGCTGTGAAAGATCCCTGTGAAATGCTGAATGACAGTATAATTTCTAGATTTTTTGAGAGTTAAAGTTGTTTCCCTGTTTTAGCATAATGCTGAATAATCTTATTCCCATGAGGTTTATAACTCTTAGAAATATGACTACTTAAATAATTACAAATAGCACAATACTTTCCTCCTAAGCTTATGTTTCAACCATAATATAACCATCTTTAAATCTAGAATTGAAATACATACAAAGTCAACCATATTTATAATTTAAAGGGCTCAAATGAAATTGGCTTATTATACTAAGTTGGGAAATGAATATTTTCATTGATGCTTTTCTTTAATGTTTTTTTAGTTAGTAAAATTGGATTAGACATTTAGCTGACACTGAGGAAATACAGCTGCATCAACATCTAGAAAAGATAAAAGGGTTAAAAATTAATTTCTCAATAAAAGATAACATTTTTACATATCCCTTCTCAATAATGAAGTGCTTCATATACATCAAATTTCACTAGATAAAAAATAAAGCACTGATTTAATGGAAATTATTCTAATTTATAAGTCATGCAGCAAGAAGAGACTGAAGGGAGGGAGGCATAGTGAAAAGATCATTATGGTCATATATCTCAATATGAAGGATATTAAGATTTGCTTTTCTGATCATTTTATTCATAGAATTTCCTGCATCATTTGACCAATTACATAGAAGTTGCATATTCCCAAATTAAATTACTATAAAAGTAATCCAAGGCACTTACATAGTATGCACTATATTCACTCAGAATCTGAATTTTACATCATATTCCTAAAGAATGGATATAAAAGCTCATTTCATTTGTATATTAAGAAAAGAAAATTGCATACCATCAATTTATAATAAAAAATGCAGCCTAATGAAAGCCATTGCTTTGGTTGAAAGTAAATTTTTTCTTCATTCTGGCTAATTGCTATCCATCATCAGGAAGTATTTGCAGATTCAAGGATGCAAGCTCATATTAATGGTGTGGAATCTCTGGAGCTGTCTCAGCTATCTCAGTGTCTTCAGAGGGAATAAATAAATAATGAGGATTGTCCAGTGTGTGTTGGTAATTGAAACTGCATTATTTAAATTTACAGTTACATATATATATATATATACATATGTATATATATATATATATGTATATATATACATATATATATATATATATATACATATGTATATATATATATATATATATATATATATATATATATTAATCTCAACTTTTGTCTTTTTTCTGTTCCCCAAAAGCTTGCCATTAGGAAGGGAAAAAATAACTAACTTTAAGCACAGAATAGTCTTATCCTAACATTTCAATAATAATAATAAAATAGCAACTGTGTGTTAGTAATTATTATAAGGATTTTCAGATTGACAAGTTTTAAAAAGGCAAGATTGTTAGTGTTTAGATTTTGAAAACCCTGAAGTAAATTATTAAGTGCCCTTTTTTCCTTTTGGCAATTTTGCATTTATATGTAAAATGGCTGGTTTTAAGATGATGCCTTCATGGTACATCACATTTTCATGCAAGATTTTTTGGAAGTGAGCCTTTCAACTATTTAGTTTTTGATGGAAATAGAGTTTATATAATTTTTGTTCCCTCATTTTTATGATTTATTATTTTTCTCCCCCAGTTATATGCAAAAACAATTTTTAATATTTGTTTTTAAAACTTTTAGTTCCTGATTCTCTCCCTTCCTTCTTCTCCACTCTCCCTCATTGAGAATGCAAACAATTTGATATAGGTTAAATGTGTGTATCATGCAAAACATTTCCATAAAAGTTGTGTTGTGAAAGAAAACAAAGACCAAAAAAACCCTCACAAAACCCCTCAAGAAAAATAAAGAAAAATATAAAAAGTATGCTTCCATC
Organism: Sminthopsis crassicaudata; assembly: GCF_048593235.1. Classification (NCBI taxonomy): domain Eukaryota; kingdom Metazoa; phylum Chordata; class Mammalia; order Dasyuromorphia; family Dasyuridae; genus Sminthopsis; species Sminthopsis crassicaudata. The sequence continues at coordinate 551,296,961 of NC_133618.1, read as the reverse complement.
TATATTAAAACACCAAAGGTTCTTTCTCTGGGTATTAATAGCATTTTTCATCATACTTTTTGTATCATTGTATTGCTGAGAATAGTTGTCATTTATAGCTGATCAGCTTACATATCACCCTTACTTTGTGCACTATACATTTCACTTTCTATCAGCTCATGTCTTCCCAGGATTTTCTGAGATCATCTTGCTCATCATTTCTTTTTCTTTTTCTTTTTTTTTTTTAATTTAATAGTTTTTATTTACCAGATATATGCATGGGTAATTTTACAACATTGACAATTGCCAAACCTTTTGTTCTAATTTTTCCCCTCCTTCCCCCCTCCCCAGGATGCCAGGTTGACCTTATATATATATATATTAAAGTATAAATTAAATACAATATATGTATATATGTCCAGAGAGTTGGTTTGCTGTACCAAAAGAATCGGACTTTGAAATAGTGTACAATTAGCCTGTGAAGGAAATCCAAAATGCAGGCGGACAAAAATAGAGGAATTGGGAATTCTGTGTAGTGGTTCATAGTCATCTCCCAGAGTTCTTTTGCTGGGTGTAGCTGGTTCAGTTCATTACTGCTCTGTTGGAACTGATTTGGTTCATCTCATTGTTGAAGAGGGCCTTGTCCATCAGAATTGACCATCATATAGTATTGTTGTTGAAGTATATAATGATCTCCTTGTCCTGCCCATTTCACTCAGCATCAGTTCATGTAAGTCTCTCCAGGCCTTTCTGAAATCATCCTGTTGGTCATTTCTTACAGAACAATAATATTCTATAGTATTCATATACCACAATTTATTCAGCCAGTCTCCAACTGATGGACATCCATTTAGTTTCCAGTTTCTGGCCACTACAAAGAGGGCTGTCACAAACATTCTTGCACATACAGATCCCTTTCCCTCCTTTATAATCTCTTTGGGATATAAGCCCAATAGTAATAATTCTGGATCAAAGGGTATGCACAGTTGGATAACTTTTTGAGCATAGTTCCAAATTGCTCTCCAGAATAGCTGAATGTATTCACAATTCCACCAACAATGTATCAGTATCCCTGTTTTCCCACATCCCCTCCAACATTTATCATTATTTGTTCCTGTCATCCTAGCCAGTCTGACAGGTGTGTAGTGGTATCTCAGAGTTGTCTTAATTTGCATTTCTCTGATTAATAATGACTTGGAGCATCTTTTCATATGGCTAGAAACAGTTTCAATTTCTTCATCTGAGAATTGTCTGTTCATATCCTTTGACCATTTATCAATTGGAGAATGGGTTGATTTCTTATAAATTAGAGTCAGTCAATTCTTTATATTTTGGAAACCTTTATTTCAGAACCTTTAACTGTAAAAATGTTTTTCCAGTTTATTGTTTCCCTTCTAATCTCATCTGCATTAGTTTTGTTTGTACAAAAACTTTTCAATTTGATATAATCAAAGTTTTCTACTTTGTGATCAATAATGATCTCTAGTTCTTCTTTGGACATAAATTCATTCCTCTTCCACAGGTCTGAGAGGTAAACTATCCTATGTTCCTCTGATTTATTTATAATCTCATTCTTTATGCCTAAATTATGGACCCATTTGATCTTATTTTGGTGTATAGTGTTAAGTGTGGGTCAATGCCTGGTTTCTGGCATATTAATTTCCAATTTTCCCAGCAATTTTTGTCAGATATTGAGTTCTTATCCCAAAAGCTGGGGTGCTTGGGTTTGTCAAACACTAGATTATTAAAGTTATTGATCATTTTTTCCTTTGGACCTAACCTATTCCACTGATCAACTAGTCTATTTCTTTTGCTCATCATTTCTTACAGCACAATAGTATTCCACTATAATCACATACCATGATTTATTCAGCCATTCTCTTATTGTTGATTATTCTTTTGATTTTCAATTTTTTTACCCTCAGAAGGGAGTTACTATAAATATTTTTGTACATATAGGTATGTTTTCCTTTTTATTTTCTTTCTTTTGGGATACAGACCTAGTAGTGGTATTGGCAGGTCAAAGGTAATATCTCATTTATCCTACATACCCTTCACCAATTGTCATTTTTATTTTCCATCCTATTAGCCAATCTAATAGTGGTACTTCAGAATTGTTTTAGTTTGCTTTTCTCTAATCAATAGCAAGTTGGTTCAATATGTTATAGATAGCTGCAATTGCTTCACCTGAAAGCTGTTCATTTTTTTTGATCATTTATCGACTCTTATTTTTATGAATTTGATTCAGTTCTCTATATGTTTGAAAAATGAGACCTTCATTCACAGAAACTTAGTTCAATTTTTTTTATAATTACTCTTGCTAACTGTATTCCCCCCCTCCTCCATTTATTCTTTTCTCTTTCTTCTTTTACTCTGTCCCTCCTTGAAAGTGTTTTGCTTCTGGCCAATCCCTCCCTCAATCTGACCTTTCTCTATCTCTGTCCCTTTTACTTATTCCCTTTCCCTCCTACTTTCTGTTAAGTATAATAGAGTTCTCTATCCAAATGAGTATGTATGTTATTCTCTGTTTAAGCCAATTGTGATGAGAAAAATGTTCATTCACTCCCCTTCTTCCTTTCCACTGTAATAGCTTTTACTTGCCTCTTTTATATGTGATAATTTACCCTTTTCTATCTCTCACTTTTCTTTTCTCCCACTACATTCCTCTCTCATCTCTTAATTTTTTTTTAGATATCATTCCTTCAAATTCAACTAACATCTGTGTCCTCTGTTTATATATACTCCTTCCAACTGCTCTATTAATGAGAAAGTTCTGATAAGTCATAAGTATCATCTTCCCATGTAGGAATGTAAATAGTTTAACCTTTTTAAATCCCCTATAATTTCTATTTCCTATTAATCTTTTTATGTTTCTCTAGAGTCTTGTGTTTGAAAGGCAAATTTTCTATTCAGATCTGATCTTTTCAATAAGAATACTTGAAAGTTCTTTATTTCATTGCATATCCATTTTCCCCAAAAAAGATTGCACCCAGTTTTGCTGGGTAGATGATTCTTGTTTATAATCCTAGCTCATGTTATATTCCAAACCCTTTGATCTTTAATATAGAAGCTGCTAAATCTTGTGTTATCCTAATTGTGGCTTCATGATATTTGAATTTTTTTTCTTTCTGGTTACTTGAAATATTTTTCCCTGAACTGGGAGCTCTGGAATTTGGCCATAATATTCCTGGGAGTTTTCATTTTGGTATCTTTTTCAGTAGGTGATAAGTGGGTTCTTTCAATTTCTATTTTACTCTATGATTTTAGATTATCAATCAGGGCAGTTTTTCTTGGTAGTTTCTTGAAAGATGATGTTAAGATTCTTTTTTTGATCATGGCTTTCAGGTAGCCCAATGTTTTTTTTTTTTCTTTTTTAATTATCTGTCTTGGGTTTATTTTCCAGGTCAGTTGTTTTTCAATGAGATATTTCACACTATTGTTTCACTCTTTGATTTTGTTTTATTGTTTCTTGATTTCTCTTAAAGTCATTAGCTTCCATTTGCTCAATTCTAATTTTTAAGGAATTATTTTCTTCAGTGAGCTTTTTTACCTCCTTTTCCACTTGTCAAATTTTGCTTCTGAAAGAGTTGCTTTATTGAGTGATTTTTCCCCCATTTAGTCAATTCTATTCTTTAAGGTATTTTTTTTTCTTAAGGGAATTTTTGTAACTCTTTTTCCATTTGGCCATTTCTGCTTTTTAAGACATTCTTCTCCTCATTGGTTTTTTGCACTTCCTTCACTATTTGACCTACTCTGGTTTTTTAAGGTATCATTTTTTTGTGTCTCCTTTACTAAGTTGTTTATTTGTTTTTAATGATTTTCTTTTATCATTTTATTATTCTTTTATCATTTTTCTTCTACCTCTCTTACTTGATTTTTATAATCCTTTTGGGGCTCTTCTATGGCCTGAGACCAATTCATATTTTTCTTGAAGGCTTTGGATGTAGGAGCTTTGACTTTGGTATCATCTGAGTGTGTGTGTGGATCTTCATTACCATTATAGTAACTTTTTATGGTCAGAATCTTTTTTTGTGGTTTGCTTATTTTCCCAGCCTATTGCTTGACTTTTAACTCTTAATTACATTAGGGCTCTGTTCCCAGGGTGGAAGGTGCACTGTCCCAAACTTTAGGGGTTTCATTCAGCTGTTTTCAGAGATACTTCTAGATATCTGTAAGTTTTCAGTACTTCCAAGGTGTATTTACTCCTCTCTTGGACTGTGCTCTGGTCTGTAAGTGACCACAAGCACTCTTTTCTGCCCTGGAATTGCTATGAGGGTCCTTGCTCCACTGTGGCAACAAGCTCTGGTGTGATAGTACTCTTCCTTGCCCTGGAACTGCCCCTTAGGACTGTGACCCAAATTCAAGTATGGGCAAAGCAACAGAGTGCTCATTGCTAGCAAAGAGACCCCTATAATCTCCTTCTGATAGTTGTTTGACTCCCTTCCTGGCTGTAAGCTGAGATCTCTGCTGAATCAGAGGTTTTCAAGGCCTTTCCTAATTTTGGGGGGCCAGGGCTATGCTGATACAGCTTGCTACACTGTCACCCTGATGCAACAGAACTTTCCTGCCAACTTTCTAAATTGCCCTGGCCTATAAAATTGTTTTACTGCATCTTTTGGTGAGTTCTCTGCTTTAGAATTTGTTAAGCATCATTATTTAAAAGTATTTGAAGGGGTCTAGAGGAAAGTTCTTGTCAGTCCCTGCCTTTACTCTCTATCTTAGCTTCACCTTGAGTGCCTCTCTTTAAATATGGAAGGAGCAGTATAGTGTATTAGAAAAAAAATGGACCTAAGAGTCAGGAAACCAGAATTCTCTAGTTTTGACTTTACCATTAACTATATAGGTGGTAAAATACCCGAAGTCAGGAAGATTTGAGGTCAAGTCCTGGGGTAGACATTCTCACTCCCAATGTGACTCTGGGAAAGTTTTTTTGACATCTCTAAATTTCAGTTTCATCTCTGTAAAATGAAAATAACAGAACATACCTAACAGAATCATGAGGATGAGAATATACATACATACATACATACATACATACATATATATATATCTTAAGGCTCCATATAAATGATAGAAATTGTTTTTAGCAGTGTAACTTTACTAACTGTTAATTTATTGTCCTTGAAGATTTTGTATTATTTATTATACATGGCTCCCTAGTTTCATGTAGCTCTCTAGCCATTCATCTAACTTCTCTAGATCTCAGTACTCTAATTTAGAAAAGAAAAAAGTTTATCAATTGTTTTTAAATTCCCTTCCAACTCTAAATACCCATAATAATTAATCATATTTCTATAGTAATTTATAAATTAAAATTTATAAAGTGCTTTATAAATGTTCTCATTTGATTCTCACTCAACAATTAAGTGAATTGGGTTGTCCAAATATCATTCCCATTTTACAGATAAAGAAAATAATGTTTAAATGTGAGAGCTTTCCTGAGGTTTCTCAGCTAATAATTATAAGAGTTAAGAACCAAACCTAGGTCTTCTAACCAAATCAGGCCTTCTGATCTTTAAAAGTGTACTGTGCTACCTTTCTAACTGCCTTCTAGCAGAACATTAGCATTCACTCTTATAGACTTGTTCACCTGTCTCAATATCACTTCCTACAGATGGACTTTTTGCCAAATTTTCACATTTATAAGCTTCCCATGGGAGCTCAAAACTTGGAAGTCACCATTAGTCTCCTGATATCCAGGGGACGTTGTGAAGCTTATGTGAAATAATGGATGTTAAGCCACTTTGCAAAACTTAGAGTGATATAGAAGTTCAAGTTAGCAGCAGCAGCAGTATTGTCATTACTATGGTTATTGTTCTTAGCTTCCAGGCAGCAGGCCACCCATCCAGTAAATGATTTCATTCGGTTAGCCTTCTACTGTGGTATCACTGAGGAGCTCAAGCAATGTTTATAAAGCCATATTTAGCAATATGGGCTCTGGAAATGTATGCAAGCACACTTTCAAGTTTATCTGCATCATACTAAATCAAGTCCTGATCTGTAAGACAATATCTGAGATATAAGTGCTTACATTGACAAATTAAACAATTTATTTGCCTATCAGAGCTGGCTCTAGTACACTTCTGTACATGTCGAATACATATAAGTCTAATACATATATTAGTACCATTTTGACAGTTGACATGATGGAAACAGGACATAGGTCCACTGCTAAAACCAAGCCAAATGTCAGAGAATCCTAGGGATTTAGGAGGAAGAAGGGATGTAGGGGGATAGAGAATGGAAGGGGGAGAGAGAGAGAGAGAGAGAGAGAGAGAGAGAGAGAGAGAGAGAGAGAGAGAGACAGACACAGAGAGAGATAGAGAGAGAGAATTTAGAGCTCATATAATTTATTCATTTTCTATGTAAGGAAAAAGAGTCTCAATAAGGCTAAGTGACTTGCTAAATGAGGATTACAGTGGTCTCCTGACTCCCAGTTCTGTTTTTCCCATTCACCATGTTAGATACATAAGGGACCTTAGGAAATTATCCAAGTATTCACATTCTAAAATCTAGCATGTCTTCTACCACTATACATAGATCTAATTTCATGAACATCAGCTTTAAAGTGGGGGTGGGGTGGGAGATTGAGGAACCTGCTTCGACAGTGCCTTTTCCCTTTAATGTCTTTTCCCTTCATCTATCAAAGTAGTCTTACCAACCTGATTGACATGGTAATTCCAAGCTGACTTTTTGTCAATATGGCCAATTCAGTTCCTCAGAACTACTCCAGGTGGCATTCTTGTCTATATATTTACAGAGCTGCTTTTGGCTGCTAAATGCCTTCAGTGAATCAGAATTCAGCTGCAGCATCTTCTGGTCTTTTAGTTACTAAGGAACCTCCCTTTGGAAATCACCTCCAGTGTGATAAAGGAACATAAAGGAAGTCATCACCGTCTAAAAACAAATCCCTGATGAAAATAAATTGGTTTCACGTACAATATCTTAGTGACAGGAAACATATACGATTGTTCCAACTTAATTTTTAATGCACAAAAAATTACATAACTAAGATTCTCCCTTTGCTTTTCCTCTGCTATGATTCACTAGTGCAGAGTCTGCAGTGATGATGAACATTTCTTTGTTCTTTTTTTATCACAGGTTCCGTGGACATGGGCAGCAAACAGTCCACCCTGGGCAACGTCTCCATAGACCAATCCCCTATGATAGAAAGCATTCAGGCAGCATACAAAAAGGAAAAAACCAGTAAAGTCCAAGAGCTGGTTAAAGTATTTGAAGAAAGCATATCACATCTGGAAAAGGTAGGGTGAATGCTACGTGTTCTTAAATTTGGAAATTCAATGTTTGATTTGAAAGATGCTTACTAATTCTTTTGATTATCATAATGCTTTTTGTGAGTTGTGGAGAGAGAATTTGTGGAAAGGATTAGGATCACCACCAAAGGTTCAGTCCTGTTCTACTGTCAGAAAGATGACCAGGATGATGCACTTTGAAATAAAATTTAGTTCTTCACAAGATAGTGAACCGTTGGTTATAACAGAGGCAGTCTCTCCATCTGTTGACTTTTTTTTAGTTGAGTTAATTTTAAGCCTCATGATTTCACAATATGCTTTAAAGAGTGAAAGCATTGGTTGGATTGCTTAAGCTACTTTGAACTTCCACTTTAATGGTCAGGAGAATTGTGTTCTTCTGGGAGGGCAGAATTATCAAATGTCAGCATTAGCTTTAGTTCAGAAGTACAAACTTCCTAATATACCGAGAACCAGGTTAAAATGTAATTGGAAAATCTTTACCAAAATCAATTAAAAATACAATACAACGTAGGTAATGTTAATTTAAAGTTTTTAAAGTTAATAAGTGGTCTGCAAGAACCTATTTCTTTTTGAGTTTGACACCCCTGTTTTGGAGCATGCTTTAGATCTGAAATGCATAGCAAATACGTACATAAATAGAAAGCTGGATGGGATTGATGCTACTGGTTTGGCACAATTTTGAAAAGTCATTATCCCTTGGGAAAATTTTAAAATGGAGATCAAGCTCATCTTGGTAGTCACATTCAAAGTTCATGGGCTGCTTGCCCACAAAATAGGTTATATCCAGGTTCTTTCCTTGCATTTATAAGTATATGTTTCACATATGAAAGATGAGAAATGAATTTGATATAATTAACTTTCCCCACTTTATTTTAATACCCAACAAATTATCTTCAAAAATCTTCTTGGGAATAATAGATGAATAATTTTTATAAGAAATTATTTAGTCATTATATAATTTGTTCTAGTGACTTATTTGGGTAGTTCAACTCACTTTAACTGGATTAGTGGTGGGGGATTTTTGGGGGGGGAGAGAAGTTGATTCATTTGCATTTTTATTCTTGACCTGATTTCATAGTAATAAGGAACTCTCAGGAAAGCATACCAATACCTGCTGTGCTACTTATTATTGTGAGAGTTGCTTGGAGATATTGAAGGACTAAGACACCTGCTAGGGTCATAGAGCCAATATGTATCCCAGGTAGTGGTTGAGCCCAAGTCTTACTGACTCCACAGTAACTCTCTTCCCATTATATCATGCTGCCTCTACCAATTTGCTTTTTAAAAAGTTTCTCAATTATAGAACAAGTTAGAGAGAAAGAGATTGAATAGACAGCAGAAGGCAATTCAGGAATAGTTTATAAGGAAGGCAGAATAAGACAGATCTAACCAAAAAAGAAAGAAAAAATTTAGAAAAAAATTCTCATTTTCTCTCCTACATCTCAGTCCTAGGATCATGCTAACTCACATTCATCCTCTCATTGACTATTCTCATTAAAATATTGATCATAAACAGTGAGAATTTTTATGTACCTACCTGGTATAAGGCATTGTATTAGATGTCAGTGATAAAATGATGAATAAATTATATTTCCTGTCTTCATGGGACATACAGACTAGCCTTTCTGTTGGAAAGGCATGCATAAGAAATTATATACTACATGGTACGATCTGATATGCTGATGGAAGGGATAAACAATAAAGGCTATAGTGGTTGAAGATTATTTTTTACTACTTTATTTTATGTAATTATAATATATAATATTTTATTTATTATTATTTGACTACACCATTATTTTTACTACACTAGGGACAGTCAAGAAAGATTCTATAGAGGACTTATTACTTAATAGAAGGATAAGACTTTAGATTTGTGAAGCACAAGGAGACACAAGAGAAAAGCATCCTGGTGCCAATGTATATAGCATGCAGTCTACTCAGGTAGAGTCCTTTTGAGCACAGTGAGGAGCCTGGCCTGAGTCCTAAAATGTACTCATTTCAGGTCTTTGATTTACTCAAAAGTGACACTTTGAACTGTAACAATGAGTGAGTATTCAACTTAATTAATCATGTATTAAAAGCTCATTTCATATATTGTGCGATGGGTAGGAATATAAAGATAGAAAGAAAATAGCTCTTCCTCCAAGGAATTTACATTCTTCTGGGTGGTATAAGAACATAGACTAAAAAATGTACCAACAATGTGTATGAGGGCTTTATATTGCTGCCATGTTCAAGAAGTCTTTACTCAACAAACATACACGCAAACACACATATCTTCCTTCTCTGCACCATATGAAAAAACAAAAGTGTCTTCTTTAAAAAGTAAGGTGCTGGGGATGAAAAGAGAAATAATTCTTATTGTTTGCTCTTATGGAATATGCATATGCATTGAGGAGAGAGGATTGAAGACCTTATTCATGATAAAGAACTTCAGAGTGAAAATAGTGATAAAGGCATCTCAAGAGACAGATAGTGGAATCTTGATTGTGTCAGGAAGTTGAAAGGTAAAAGAATGACATGCAGAGGAAACAAAGCCAAACAGAAGGGATCCAAGAGTAAAACTTTCCATGGATAATACAAGAGAGCAAATTTGAACTCATAGATATTAAAAGCAGAATGAGATTCATTACTGGAAGATGGCTTTGGAAAGGTACAACTTCTTCAAAGTAAACAGGATAGATAAAAGGCAGAACTCAGTAACTGAGTATATTAAGAAGCTGTATTTAGCAACTGGAAGGAATTAGTAGTGGTGAGCATCTGGGGTAAAGATCAGCTGAGGCAAATCCATATGAAGATTTGGGGAAACCAATCTCAAACCTGTAATTGAACCAGTAGTATAATAATTTTCTCTTGGCCGAAAGCATACCTAACATAATTTCTTGACTTGACTTGCTTCTTCAAAATGTGACAAAACAAAGGGAAATTTTATTCTAGAGCCCTTTATTTCCATTAAGAAAGAACTGATTGCTGGAAAGAAGTGAGGAGCTTGAAGGGAGAGTTAATTACCATCTTGAAGTTTGTGAAAGAGAAGAAAAATGGGAATAGACTCATATGAATCTTATATTCTGAGGAAACGGATTTCAAAGGGTTAAGAAAGATCAAGTAGAATCAATCTATGATAGCCTAAAATTCTGTAGGAAGAGTCAGTCAGTCAATAAGCATCTATTATATACCTACAATGAACTGAAGCAGAGGAAGAAAGACAGGCATAAGATAAGGATATCAAAAAGGACCAGTTGGGGAAGGGGATAAATTATATTGCGGGAAAAAAGAGAATCCAAGTTAGGGATAGATCTCCTGCTTAGCCAAAGAATGGGATGATGATAATATGATGAAACAGGTAGAACTGCTCTATTCTTAACTTTGCTTCTGTTTTCTCTGACACAGCAAATGATATTTGGATTCAAAAGCAAAATGATTAAGAGGGAGTTGATATGTCAGAGTAGTAAGGAAATTGCAGATAAACATCTAGCTGCCTTTGAATTAATGTCACTCATCCCAAATGACTTTTACATTCTTGGGTATTTAAAGAACTCATAGACATGATTATTAAGCCACTGTCTGGTATTTCTAATGATGATGGAAAATCTGAGATGTATAGAGGATGAGAAAAGGGGCAGTTTCCAAAAAGGGGAGGAAAGGGGAGCAACAAATAAAGTGTATTATCAGGGCATCCTCTACCTTGCCTTCTCAATGGGTGGGGGACCAAGGGAGGAAGAATTTATAGGGAATGAGAGAATTAAGAGATCAAAAATTTTAAAATGAATGTTTAAAAATATAACTGGGAAATATTTAACAAAATAGAAATACAATTTACATGGTTTTTTAAAAAGGAAGTGCATTATCAGAAGTGGGATTTAAGCTCAAGCCTTCAAACTGTTGAACTAGTGGATCAATTGAAAAAACTGGGAAAGTTTAAGATGGAAAAGGGACTGCTTGGTACAGAACAGGGTGATGCTAAAAGTGGAAGCTATTATTGACCACTTCTACTTCCCACCTCCCCGAACCTGTAAAACCAGATAGTTAACACAGATACCACACTCATTAACAGACTTTGTGATGACAGTCCAATTAAAGAAAATGAACAGCAAGAGCCATCATTCCAAAGTTGTGAATTGCCTTGACCAATATGTGTTCTTTGCATGTGTCCCTTACTACCATAGTATTTTTAAAGTCTCTGTCCCTTTTCTGCATGGATTCTGGGGGGCTGGTATCCCCCACATTTATGGATGAAATAATATGTTTTGTTATTATTCTTGCTTTTGCATTTTGCTCAGGTCTTTGTTAAAAGTTAATTGAGTCAGTGGGCTGATCTGTAAATTAGAAGTTTGCAAGTTTGCAAGTGGGAGCTCAGGTGCTATAACACTAAGAATGTAGAACTTGACAAGGTTTCCCATAAAACATTGAATATAATATCAGCTACCACTCTGTAGATTCATCCTGTTATTGTGGGTGGAAGTGGGAGGAGTGAAGGCCCCATTGCATAAATATCAAATTATTTGAAGTAGAAAATAATATTAACTATTAGGGCAATTAAGAAAGGCATCATAGAGGAGGTGATATCTCAACTGAGCATTGAAGAAAAGGTGGAAGGGAGGAAGTGTTGACCAGATGTAGGAGTTAGTCTATATGAAGACATAAACAAAGAAAATGATGGGATGCTGAGTTTGGTGAAAATTAAGTAGATTAGTTGAGTGAACCATTAAGAATTTGAAGGGAAATGACACGAATTACTTCAGAAATGAAAGCTGGAGACAGATTATGGGGGAATATCAACTATATCTCAATATAAGGTAATCAATGCAGCAACTTTGGTTTTAATTTCTCACCACTATTTGAGAAGTAAATTTATTTAACAAAGACTTCTTGACAAAGAAAAAAAGACAGAAAATTTGCCAGATTCATTTGGAAGTGTTCTCTGTGCTGACTTAAGAGAGAGAGAGATGTCTAGAGGAAGAGGGGAGGGAAGGGACAGAGAAAAAATTGGAACAGAAAGTTTTGCAAGGGTGAATATTGAAAACTATCTTTGTATATATTTTGAAAATATACACAAGAGACAGACAGCCATACATACAGACAGAGGCAGAGAGAGGGAGAAGAGAGAGGGAGAGAAATTACCCAGATAGAAGTAAAGTTCACTACTAGATCATGAAGATAAACATAATCTCAATTGGCTCTATAAGACTAGAATTTATTAAATTTCAAGACCGCCCATTCTAGGTTAGAGATCTGTGGAAATTTCTCAGGCAGACACACAGAATCCACCTGAAGCTACAATCCATTTATTCTTCCATTTCTCCTGCCTTCATAATCTATTATGATATTACTTACCACCTTTAGAGAATCCACCTTTTAAACACTGAATCATCAATGGTCTAGACTGCTAGTTGTTGCATGTGGTGAACCATTTAATCAATTACAATAGCATCTCAGCTAATGCAAGTGCTTTCCTGGAATTTAGGTCATAAATTAGAGGACTACTGGGTCCTGCTTTAGGCAGAATGCAAATTATGTTGTTTTTACAGTTATATTAATATATCACTTGGAATAAACATGGCTATTTTTGCTCCTAAGATTTAGTGATCTCATTTCCTACTCCACTCCCTATGAAACATTTTATTTTGTTTTTAAATTCTCTATCTATAATGCAGGTGGCAGGACAGCAACCATTTGGTGCCATTTAACTGTATAGAACCGATACACTCTTGCCTTTAACTATACTCTTGCCCTCAGTAAAAGAAAAAAGTCATCAGAAATAACATCTTAATAGGTCTGATGGAAAATGGAACAGATGAAGAAATCCACTGTTTGACTGACCTAATCTCTTTATTTAGAAATTGAAGGTGTTAAACTTGCTGAGCTTTTCAGAGATGATTAAAATACATCCTTTTTAATTTTGGAGGAGCACTGCAAACTATCTATCTTTTTTGTCCAAGATGGAGAATCAGAAAAAAATGGTATAAAGAACATTTAATGTGTTTGGATTATATGAGATTTAAAGTCATCAAATTAGTCATTTAAATTTAGAAAGAATCTTTAGAGGCTACCTAGTCTAGCCTTCTTATTTTAGATGAGGAAAGAGACCCAGATTTTGTCAAGTGGCTTGCCCACAAAGTCATGCAATTATAGAGCCTAGTTCCGCCACAACTCAAAACTTAGCACTTTTTTTTGAACCTTCATTAAAAAAAATAACTGCACCAAGATTTGTGAGACTCAAATTCACCAGTAAAAAAAATGGGATTAAAGGACTTCCCTCTTCCCCAAATACATTTATACAATCAGAAGACCAATCTAGCCAAATTCAGAGCCTTTTCACTATACTAACCACAGGGGAATAATTTTTTAATTAAAGCCTTTTATTTTTGAAACATATGCATGGATAATTTTTCAACATTAACCCTTGCAAAAGCTTGTGTTCCAATTTCCCTTCTCTTATCCCCTCCCCTAGATGGCAAGTAATCCAATATATGTTAAACATGATAGAAATATATGTTAAATCCAATATATTCATACATATTTATATGGTTATCTTGCTGTACAAGAAAAATTAAATCAAATAGGAAAAATGAGAAAGAAAATAAAATGCAAGCAAACAACAACAAAAAGAGAGCAAATGTTATGTTGTGAACCACACTCAGTTCCCACAGTCCTCTCTTGGGATGTAGATGGCTCTCTTCATCACAAGATCATTGGAACTGGTCTGAATCATCTCATTGTTGAAGAGAGCCATGTTCATCAGAATTGATCATTGTATAATCTTGCTGTTGCTGTGTATAATGATCTCCTGATTCTGCTCATTTCACTTAGCATCAGCATCAGTCTCTTCAGGCTTCTCTGAAAAAATCATCCTGTTGGCCTTTTCTTACAGAACAATAATATTCCACAACATTCATATACTATAACTTATTCAGCCATTCTCCAACTGATGGGCATTTATTCAGTTTCCATTTTCTTGCTACTACAAAAATGGCTGCCACAAACATTTTTGCACATGTGGGTCCCTTCCTTACAGGGGAATAATTTTTAAACCACATTTATTCATAATTTCAGAAGATTGATAATGAACTGAAAGTGAAGAATAAGGCATATATTTGCAAACATACCAAAATGGGTATTTGTTATGCTAACTCTGCATATTGTTACAAGGCATTTTTTCCCTTTTCTTTCTTTTTTCAATTGAAAAAAGTTGGGTAGGAAGCTAGCAATAACTTTGTCCCAAGGAAGGAAGGAAAGAAGGAAAGAAGAAAAGAAAGAAGAAAGGAGGGAAGGAGGAAGAGAAAAAGAAAGGAGAGAGTGAAGGAAGGAAGGAAAAGGAAGAAAGAAAGAAAAATTAAAGGGAAAAAGAAAGTTCTCTTTTTGTAGAGAGAAGAAAAGAGAAGCATCTAAAGTGGAGGAGAGAAAAACGTCCAGAAGGAAACAAACAGGATGTTTTTGAAAATTCTGTGTTGAATTTATCACATGCTTAAAAGGAAAATCAGGTGATACATAATAGAGATTTACAATTTAATGCAATTTTTGTTCTATCATGTGTATAGAAATGCTCATTTTGGTTTGGTTAGGTTCAGAATAAAAAATTTAAAGCAAAAACTCTGGATAATCATCTATGAGATGTATTACATTGAAGAATCTTTTTCAACAAGATCATTTTCTATTCTGAAATTTTGTGATTCTTTGTTGCTTTTAGAGCTAACAATAGTAACAAAATTCATCCCAGCTGAATTTTGCTTTTACTGCTCTCTGAGGTCCTCTTATGAATCTGGATTTGATAGCTTGTAAGTAGAGAGTTAGGTTCAGTAGTAAGATCTACCAAAAGCATTCCTCTTCTTTTACTAGGAATGGCTCAGGGAAAAGTGTAAAACTGGCCAATTTTCTCTTCAATTTAGCCAATCTATTAATAAGAATTTATTAATCACTTAACATTTGTCAGTCACTGTGCTAAGTACTGGGGATACAAGAAAGACAGTTTCTGCTCTCAAGGAGTTCAGTCTACTAGGGAAACAAGAAAACAACCATATACAAGCAAGATATTTATACATAGCAAGGAAGTGGAAATTGGTTGGATGCCCATCAATTGAAAAATGGATGAATAAGTATATGAATGTAATGTAACATTATTGTTCTGTAAGAAATGATGAACAGGGTGATGTCTGAAAAGCCAGAGAAGACTTATGTGAACTGATGCTGAGTAAAGTGAGCATTGTATGTAGCAACAGGAAGATTGTATGATGATCAACTATGATAGACTTAACTTTTTTCAAGAATAAAGTGATCCAAGACATTTCCAACACTTGGTATGGAAAATGCCAATTGTATCCAGAGAGAGGATTATGGATATTGAATACAGATTAAAATGTATATTTCCACCTTTTAGTTGTTTGTTTTTACTTTCTCATGGTTTTCCCCTTTTGTTCAGATTTTTCCTTCATAACATAGCTAACATAGAAATATGTTTAAAATGATCATACGCAGATAGCCTATATTAGATTGCTTGATGTCTTGGGAAGGTGGGTGATACAAGAAGGAGGGAGAAAAAACTTGAAAATCAAATCTTAGAAAAATGACTATTGAAACTATTTTTACATGTCATTGGAGAAATAAAATACTATCAAGTTAAAATATATTTATGCCAGGTAGATTGAAAATAATCAACGCAAGGAAGCACTAGCATCAAGAAGGATCAGGAAAAGCTTCTAATAAAAGACAGGATTTTACCTAGGATTTAGAGGAAGATATGAGGAAGGGATGAAGAGGAAGGTATTCCAAGCATGAGGAACAACCAGTAAAAAATGCCCAGAGCCAAAAAATAGAGTGTCTGATTTTTGTTTGAGAAATGAGAAGAAGACCAGTGTCACTGAATCAAAGAATATGTGTTGGGAAGCAAGGTTTAAGAATACTGTAATACTCCTGTAGGCAGGAGCTAGGTTGTAAAGGCTTTTGAATGCCAGACAGAAAATTTCGTGTTTGATTCTGGTGATGACAGGGAACTATTGGAGTTGGTTTAATGGAGATTGATATAGTCAAACATTTTTAATTAATTTTATAATTATAACATTTTTGACAGTACATATGCATAGGTAATTTTTTACAACATTATCCCGTGTACTCCCTTTTGTTCCAAATTTTCCCCCTCCTTCCCTCCAACACCTCCCCTAAATGGCAGGCATTCCCATACATTTTAAATATGTTATAGTATATCCTAAGTACAATATATATGTGCAGAACCGAATTTTGTTGTTGTTGTTGTTGTTGTGGCAAAAGAAGCATTGGATTAGGAAGGTAAAAATAACCTGGGGAGAAAAATAAAAAATGCTAACAGTTTACACTCATTTCCCAGTGTTCCTTTTCTGGGTGTAGCTGATTCTGTCCATCATTGATCAATTGGAATTGGATTAGCTCTTCTCTATGTTGAAGATATCCACTTCCATCAGAATACATCCTCATACAGTATCATTGTTGAAGTATATAATGATCTCCTAGTTCTGCTCATTTCACTCAGTATCAGTTGATGTAAGTCTCTCCAAGCCTCTCTGTATTCATCCTGTTGGTCATTTCTTACAGAAAAATAATATTCCATAACCTTCATATACCATAGTTTACCCAACCATTCTCCAATTGATGGACATCCATTCATTTTCCAGTTTCTAGCCACTACAAAAAGGGCTGCCACAAACTTTTTTGGCACATACAGGTCCCTTTCCACTCTTTAGTATTTCTCTGGGATATAAGCCCAGTAGTAGCACTGCTGGATCAAAGGGTATGCACAATTTGATAACTTTTGGGGCATAATTCCAGATTGCTCTCCAGAATGGCTGGATTCTTTCACAACTCCACCAACAATGTATTAGGGTCCCAGTTTTCCCACAGCCCTGCCAACATTCATCATTATTTGTTCCTGTCATCTTAGCCAATCTGACAGGTGTGTAGTGGTATCTCAGAGTTGTCTTAATTTGCATTTCTCTGATCAATAGTGATTTGGAATACTCTTTCATATGAGTGGAAATAGTTTCAATTTCATCATCTGAAAATTGTCTGTTCACATCCTTTGACCATTTATCAATTGGAGAATGGCTTGATTTCTTATAAATTACAGTCAATTCTCTATATATTTTGGAGATGAGGCCTTTATCAGAACTTTTAAGTGTAAAAATGTTTTCCCAATTTGTTACTTCTCTTCTAATCGTGTTTGCATTAGTTTTGTTTGTACAAAAGCTTTTTAATTTGATGTAATCAAAATTTTCTATTTTGTGATCAATAATCATCTCTAGTTCTCCTTTGGTCACAAATTCCTTCCTCCTCCACAAGTCTGAGAGGTAAACTATCCCATGTTCCTCTAATTTATTTATGATCTCATTCTTTATGCCTAAATCTTGGACCCATTTTGATTTTATCTTAGTATGTGGTGTTAAGTGTGGGTCCATGCCTAGTTTCTGCCACACTAATTTCCAGTTTTCTCAGCAGTTTTTGTCAAATAATGAATTCTTATCCCAAAAGTTAGGATCTTTGTGTTTGTCAAACATTAGATTGCTATTTTTATTCACTATCTTGCCCTGTGAACCTAACCTATTCCACTGATCAACTAGTCTATTTCTTAGCCAATACCAAATGGTTTTGGTGACTGCTGCTTTATAATATAGTTCTAGATCAGGTACAACTAGACCACCTTCATTTGATTTTTTTTTCATTACTTCCCTTGAAATTCTCGACCTTTTGTTCTTCCATATGAATTCTGTTGTTATTTTTTCTAGGTCATTAAAATAGTTTCTTGGGAGTCTGATTGGTATAGCATTAAATAAATAGATTAGTTTAGGGAGTATTGTCATCTTGATTATATTAGCTCGGCCTATCCAAGAGCACTTAAGTCTTTCCAATTATTTAAATCTGACTTTATTTTTGTGGCAAGTGTTCTGTAATTTTGCTCATATAATTCCTGACTTTCCTTTGGTAGATATATTCCCAAATATTTTATACTATCGACCGTTATTTTGAATGGAATTTCTCTTTGTATCTTTTGCTGTTGGATTGTGTTGATAATGTATAAAAATGCTGAGGATTTATGTGGATTTATTTTGTATCCTGCAACTTTGCTAAAGTTCTGAATTATTTCTAATAGCTTTTTAGCAGAGTCTTTGGGGTTCTCTAAGTATACCATCATATCATCTGCAAAGAGTGCATAGTCAAACATTAATTTTAGGGAGATTAATCTGTCAACAGAGTGAAGCATGGATTAAAATGGGGAGAAATGAGGCAGAAAGACTAATCAGTAGAAAAGGAAATAATCCAGAGAGTGTAATAGCCAGAAGGAAACATATTTTTGAAGGTAAAAAATTATGGACCTTGGCAACAGATTGGATATGGGAGATAAGATAAGAAGGAAGATTCAAAGATGCCACCTAAGCTTTAAAGCTGGAAGTCTGGGAGGATGATGGGGTACTGGGTAATAGTAGGAAAGTTTAGAAAGAAATATAGTTTAGGAGGAAAAGTAATAAATTCAGTTTTGGACATGTTGAGTTTAAAATGTCTGTGGGACATCTAATTTGAGATATCGAATAGATAATTGGAAATGTGAATTGTGAGGTGAGTGGAGAAGTAAATCTCAAAGTCATTTGCACAAAGATGATTGTTAAAATTAAGAAAACTGATGAGGTCACCAAATGAAATAAAATGCACTAATAAAGATCCAACAAAGCAAACTGAGAATAAATCATATAAGTAAGATGAAAAACAATACAAAGTGATATAACAGATATTTGAAGAGTAATGAACATCAATGAGAAGAGAGTTATCACTGAGAGGTCAAAAAAATGAGCATGATGGAACCTCTATTTTTTTTATTCTTTCTCCTCCAGCTTCTGGACTCCCAGTTCTCAAACTTAGTCCCTATACTACTGTTCTTAGGAATCAATCTTATAACTTCATTATTACTAAAGAATAAAATACTTGGAAAGAATAATGTGTAAATCTTTAGGGGGGTGGTATTTGTATTTTCTTAGAGAACAAAATTAAATGGTTGAAAACTCTATCGGTGAGATTCCAGGCAACAGTGATTAGTATTAGGGGATTTTAAAAAATTAAGATGAAAATTCTTCTAGCACACCCTAAACAAAACCAAATAAGGGCCACCTAGTTTACATACATAGGATCAAACTTTTCTCTCACATTTTTAGACTTATGCTGGACCAATAATCTTGTCTAAACTGAGGGAATTTCCATTATCTTAAGACCCACAAAAGGGGAATTTTGATTTCTGCTGTGTTCCTTGGGAAGAGAAAGAGGAAGCAACCAGTAAATACTATTGTCATCTACCTTTCAGAAACAAATTTAGATAAGATTTAGAATAGATTTGTGTGACATAATAAATTAAGAGAAACGAGTGATTGGTAACTTGCTTGCTTTCAAGATACTTGTACTGCAGAAAACTGCTGTGTCCATTCATGATTGACTGAACTCAGAATCCTTTTAATGTGGCAATTTAATTCTATAAGTTATGGGACTTAATTATGTAGCTAAGGAAAAAGACTGAATGAAGAGCTTCTGCTTTTAGTCTGGCTTAGGAGTCAGGTCCACTGACATTACAAATTTTCACTAGATTTTAAGTTCTATGAGGATGGAAACTAATGTTATTTAATCTTCTAAATTATCATTTACTATTTCATTCTTCTTGAAGTAAGTCCTTAATAAATATATGTTGAAGTGAATCAAATTAATAATATATCAAAATATTTCATATAACTGCAAAATATAAATCCTTACTGATGTCTTTACAGCTGATTTCCCTTGGATCACAAAATCAGGATTATAGGATTTAGATCTAGAAGAGATCTTAAAGTTTATGTGAAGAAATAAAACCTTAAGATGTGAACTTAGGTGCTCTCACTCCAAATCCAATGCTTTTTTTCTAGGCAGAGAATAGTGGGAAAGAGCACTGGGTTCCAGTCTTAATTGTTTTATTTCTTTTGAAACCTTGAACCAAATCCCCATTCTTGGTTTTTTTAATCTGAAAAATGAGAGGTTTGGGTTGTAGCTTCCTTCCAGGAGACAAATTTTTCTAGGATAGTAGATTTCAAACCACATTCGATACTTTTCTCAAAACCTTGCCAGATCCTTGACCACCATTATCAGCTTATTTCTTGGTTTATTGTCATCATTCAGTTTGTTAAATATTTTTAAATAACCTCAAAATTTTAAGAAGGAAAATTATGTTTGGGTCTCTTTATGTTCTCCCTAGTACCAACTTTTGAGCATCACAGCAGCCTATGGAGATCTAGAAGCAGTGAGATACCTTCTCAAAGAAAAATTTGTTGAGTTACCCACGGAGCCAAATGATGATAATCCAGCTGTGGTAGCTGCTTATTTTGGACACATGGATGTTGTAAAAGAATTACTAGATTCCTTACTGGGTAAGTTGTTGGTCAGGAGATATTTATAAGACATACCTTAGATTTTCATCCCAATGTATCAGCAAATTTCTAGGACAACTATGAACATTCAACAGAGGATGATGAAAAAAAAATATTGGACTTGGAATTAGGAATGACTTGAGTTCAAATCCACACTCTGATACTTTAGACTAATCTCCATTTCTTCATATGTAAAGTCATGATATAAATACTTGGGCTACTAACCTCACAGGATAGTTATGAATATTTATTGATATTATTCACTAGCAAGTTACATATATCATTAGGTAGTTTTTTTTAACTCTTCCAAATTAGAAAGTTTTGGGTATCCAACTGCCTTAGCAAAAATAAATAAATAAATAAAAAAGTAAAAAAGAGCTTATTTGTGAAAACTCCTTGATGAAGTACAAAATTAGTCACCTTAGTCACCTTTCTGATATTAACTCACAAAAATAGAGGACTATTATAAATGATGTAGATATCAAAAGGATTATAATTGTAAAATAATCTTCAAAAAATTTGATTCATAGTAAACAATATATAAAGATTAGCTACTATTATTATTGAAACTCAGAAGTCAGGGACTAAGGTTAATATGAAATCACTTGCGTAAAGTACTTTGTATCTGTAAATTGCTGTGCAAAGTTATAAGTTGTTGTGACAATGATAGAAAGCCACATTTGGGACCATCATCAAAATGATGATGGTGATGCTGCTGCTGCTATACTTTGTTCTTGTTCTTATTGGTGGTGTTGTTGTTTTTCTTCTTATCATAACAACTTTCTTTTAAAAATTAAAATTTTAAGTTAATAAATATTTATTTTTCTCTCCTTCCTACCTCTCTCCCTCTTGATTAAGAAAAAACAAACTCTTGTAACAAGCATACAAAACAAATTCTCACATTGGTCATATACAAAAGTATTTATTTTAGTCTACATATTTAGCTCACAACCTTTTTCTCAGTCAAGAGATGGGTAATATTTTTCATTACTAGAACTCCAGAATTATATTTGGTAATTTCACAGATCAGAGTTCTTAAGTCTTTTAGATTTGTTCATTTTTAATAATATTGTTGCCCAATAGTAAAAATTGTCACTAGATTTACATAGTGTTTAACCTTTTAAATCACTACATATGCAATTTATATATTATTTTCATTTGATTTTCACCACAACCCTGGAAGGTCAGTGCTACTATGGTCTCATTTTACAGATGAGTAAACAGAGGCTGAGAGATTTTTAAATGATTTTCCCAAGATTACACAGCTAGTAATTGTATCAGGTAGGATTTGAACTAAGATCTTCTTCCAATTCTAGCTCCTAAATACCAGGAGTGACTTTTTTGCTTATAGCCAAAATAGAACCAACAAAAAAGTTAGAGGGATCCACTTTCAATCACCCCTGCTTCTTTAAAGAGAGAGTTGTTTCAATTTCCCAAACAAGTTACAGTGATAAAACATCAAACTGGTAGACTTTGTGCCCATATTTCTGTATCTGATGGATCCTGTCTGATGGTTCCTTGAGCTGTTTACTGGGGTCCATCCTAGATTTACTTTCAAATTTTTTCCCTATCTTCATACAATCTGGGTGGAAGATAGAATAGTTTCAATACTCCATGAGGTTTGGATCCCCTCAAAGAAGACTGAGCCAAGCCATAACTTACTGGGGTCCTAGAAATGCTTTTCATTTTGTCTTTTTATCCCCATCACTCCACATGAGTAGGTGCTTAATAAATGCTAGTCGAGTTACATTGGATTTATCCTTGTTCCTTGTTCCTAAACTTAGGAATCTTTCAGATCAGCTCCCGTAGAACCCTTAGACGAACCACATGCTTAATTATTCATCTGAGACAATGATTGTGTTCTGTGGTTTATGGTGATGATATAGTAGATCTGGATACACTAAAAATTCAGCTGAAATATTTGTTATGTCTACTATATACAGCACTTGCTTCCTCCTTTTCCTTATTCCTAACTCTCTCTCCATTGATTTTTTTACTGTTCTTTTAACTCTCCTTTTCTTGCCTGTGCCTTAGATCTGCTAATGACCACCACAATGCTGATTAACTCCAAGGATATCCCTCAAGGATATCCTAACATCCGCTCTGGACCAAAAGTAGGGAGGAATTCCTTTCTTTACTTCTGTGGTAGGCCATTGATGGACTGGAAGGGAAAGTAGACATAACTCAAAATGATTTTCTGAATCACTTCAGAGAGGAGTTTTTTTTAAATGATGTAACTTTATAATTTCCATTTCCTATTCCTGAGTAGAGGTTAACTGAAGAGTGGGAAGGAAGAAGATGTATCTAAACTGATGGGCCTTCTTTTTTTGAAATTTAGAGTATGCTGAATTTTGCTCTAACCACATGACCAGTTTTCAGTTGACTTCTCTTCAAGTCAAAGCTAAACTTGAAAATGGAATTTAATTGGCAACTAGGTAGCCCATAAGAAATATTGCTTACTCATTTTCATATATCATAAAGTATATACCACATATCATATGATTCACTTTTAAAATCTTTCTAGTTTTCAGGTAAACTTCCTATTTTTTAAGAAAAGAGGGTTGATTTTTGTAAGGTTTGGGAATTCTTTAGTAACCATGGTTTTTCAGATTTTTTTCCTTGAGGCTTTGGAAATGAGATGATGTTATGATGAAGGTTGCTAAGGGTGCATGCAAAGAATGAGGTAATTTCCATGGAGATTGAACAAAAAAAAGAAAAAAAAAGCTGTCATGCTAATTCGAACTTGAGGATATTGAAGCACTGTAACCCACGCATTCTCTGTTTATTGAGTGTGCTGGTTATTTCAAGGAATAAGTCCTAAAGATTTCAGAATGTCAGTTATAATTGCAAAAAATTTAGATAGTATCATGGTACTTAAAAGAACCATCTATTCCCCACACCCCTGCCAAATGTTATCAACTTGATGCAAGTATCTTCCAATTAAATACAGGTTCGTATTCATCAACAGCCAAAATGAGAGGATTATAGTGGTAACATTGAATGGGACTATTCAATATGTTTTTGGTTTTTTTAATTGTCTTGCTAGGTCCATGCAGCTACCAACGACTGCTGAATTGGATGCTAGCCATTGCTTGTCAACAAGGACACCTAGATGTTGTTAAACTCCTAGTACTTACTTATAGTGCTGATCCAGAGAGCTATGCAGTAAGGAAGAATGAATTTCCAGTCATTATAAGGTTACCACTTTATGCAGCTATCAAGTCAGGTATGTAACTACACTTACTGAAGTCTTTACCAAGACTTAAGAATTTGGGGGTATTGTTTCTTTTAAATTATTAGCAGCAGTTGAGACTGTTAGTGGATATGGTACCATGTCCAGAGGGTAGGCACAATCTTCTGAGCATTTAGAGCCTCATCCAGATGGAGGCACCTGTACTCAGTTTCCCCTTTTCTCTTTATAAATATATTATTATTTTAAGTATATTCTCATTTTCAATCTCTGCCTATCTCTTACTCTCTTTTTTTCTTTATTCTCTTCATCCTGCTTTCTGACTCCTTTGCACTTGGGGAAATTCCAAATCATGAATCAACTTTTTCAAATGGGAACATTTTTATAAGGTACTCCATATGACAAAAATCCCAAAAAATTCTGTCACTAATAGGATCTTGATTTTTCAGGGGAAGTAACACACAGAGAGACATTAACAAGGCTTTTCTTAGTTCCTCTTTCACATGTTGAATACCACTCCCAATTGGTAATAACCAGTTCCTTATAGTTTCTTAAGAAAAAAAAAGACTCAGAGTGAAAAAAAAAGGAGACTGAACCCTCTTAGATTTCTTTTTTTTAATCTCTTCTTTAGGAAATGAGGATATTGCTATATTTCTGATTCGTCATGGAGCCTTCTTCTGTTCATACATTCTGATGGATAGTCCTGATCTAAGTAAACATCTCCTTAGGAAATATTTCATAGAGACAAGCATACCAGGAAATGGTTCTCCAACAAAAGCAGTAAGTAACCACTACCTACAAACTACAGATCTGAAATGTGGCCTAACCCATTGTGACTATGCAGGATGTTCTAAAAGTCTTTGTGTAATTTTGAGCTACTAATAATAACTAGCCTTTAAGCAGCATTTACTATATGCCAGGCATATGTAAGCATTTTGCAAACATCTCAATTGATCTTCACAACAACTCTGGGAGGTAGGTGCAATTATTATCCCTATTTTATAGATGAGGAAACTGAAGCAGAATTTTAGTGACTTGCTCAAAGCCATATAGCTAATAAATATATCTTGCTGGATTTGAATTCCTGGCCTGGTGTATCACTTGGCTTCCCCATCACTTAGATTCATTATCTCTAATGCAAAAAAAAAAAAAAAAAAAAAAGATTAAAAAACTGCATTAAGACTTTTGAGATACCCTGTATTTTATATACTGAATTTATGACTTTTCTCCTAAAATTGGTTAATTCTGTCATGGTTGTCTGGTTGGGAAACAGAAAATTTCTATCATTACATTAGCTCTAAATGATCCTCATGTAATTTAGTTTTTTAAAAAGGGACAGGTGGATGGATTTATGATTTCATTTGGATTAGAAACCACTCAATGAAGAGAATCCCCCTTCCAATGTGGGTCAGCACTTTCTTTTCAGATTCTAGTCTTAGAGTTACCAAGAGCATCCAAAAGCTCAATTTCACCTACCCAGATCTTGAATCCAGCAGTTTCTGGTTCCAAGATCGAACTGCCTCTCATTCTACAAAAGATATTTGAGAAATAATCCCATTGTACCATCCACAAAGATTTCCTAGTGTACTTGGCTTTTTTTGCTATGTAGTCGGCATGGTTACATTGCATCTTTGTATCTGACCCAGATTTTTGCATATGTAGAGAACATTTGCAATGTTTGCTTGGTTAAAAAAATTCCAGACTATATGCTTAGGAATTTTGCTAAGACCTTTCTTGGGATAGGAGTAAAAGAGAAAATAAAACCAGGAAAAAAATGTGACTCATAAAATCTCATTGAGGTTCTTGAAGCACATAGCTTTTAAAAAAATTCATATGAATTCCAATATCTTAAAGAAGATATGTTTGTATCTGCTATAAAACTTCATTAGCAGTGGTTTTTATTAACAGCTATGAAATACTGAGATTTAGTAATCAGATAAAGTAATGTCCTGTGAACCACAGGTAAGTGCCAGCTAAAATCTGAATTGCCTTAACTATCCACTCTCTATCTTTGACTTCTCTTTGCTACATCAGCAGTTTTGTATGGATGGGTTCAGAAAATACTTGGTCAGGCATGCTTAACTCTATTGCAGCAAAAAAATATTTGTGCCTTTTGATAGAAATGCTTAATGTTAGTGCTCAGTGTTTATAGTGTTCAATATCTCATAATTTTATTGTTCTCATCTGTCTTCATGATTTTCTGTATTTTTGGAGATCATCCAGCAACAAGATATCAATTGATTTGTTACATTTCAAATGACTTCAGCTTATATCTCCCTTTGCTCATATTCTCAGATTTAAATTTTTTTTACATAGACTATACAAATTAGAAAGAAACTTTCCTGACATAAGTAGGTGTCTCCATAAACATTTATGAAGCACTTATAGTGTGTCAGGCAAATAAATCAATATTAGAGGCAGCGTTCCACAATAGATAGAAAACCAGCCTTAGAAGATTTAGATTCATATTCTTCCTTTGACACATTATAGAACTGTAATAGGGTTGGTTTTTTTTTCCATTTCTTTTTAAACTTAAATACAAGAAGGGGGAAAAAAAGAACATTTCCATATATATTGCATAACATAAGAGATTCAATATAAAACAATACATTTCCATTTCACAAAAACCTATATAATAAATCCTATACATTGTTTTCAAAATAACCCACTTTTCTGTGCTTCCTTAAGGTTTTCCTTTGTTTTCTGTGTGTATTTTTTTCCTCTCTCCCTTCCCACCTTACTCCAGAGAAGATTACAATCAAGCACAAATGAATGTGTGCATATGTGTGTATGTATGTATGCATATATATCCATATATACATGCATATTTATTAAATATATACATATTTATACATTCGTATATGTAAAACCTACTATACATATTTGTCCATTCTTTCTCTGGAGTTAAATAGCATTCTCCTTCAAAAGTCCAAGTTTTTCCATATCTTTCTCAACCAACCAGTTCATAATTTCTTATATCACAGAAGTATCCCACCACAATTATATCCATTGTAAGATTTTGAAAGTTTTTCTCCTAATTTTCTTCTTTCTTCCTAATATTGGCTATGTTGGTTTTATTTACATAAGAAATATTAAATTTTAAATCATCAAAAGTTCCCATTTTACAATTCAACAATGCTCTTGCCTTATAATATAGTTTAAGATCTGATACTGCTAAAACTTTCCTTTTTTCCCTTTGCTACACCTTTTCCCTTAGTTTCTTTGAAATTCTTAACCTTTTATTCTTCAAAATGAATTTTGCTGTGTTTTTTCTGTCATTAAAATAATATTTTAATTGTAATTGTAAGTGATTAATTAATTTAATAATTTATCTAAATGTTGACTTGCTTAGATTGATTAAATAGATTATTTAGATAAAATTGTGGGCTTCATGTTAAAAGACTTTTATATAAAACTCCTCTGAAGTGATAGCCTTTATTGTCTCATCTGTCAATCCCATCCTGTCTTTTTTCATTTTCTTGTATTGTTATTTAATTTTTTTTATCATTTAAATCTTGTCACCCAGCCTAGACAATATTCCTCAATGCAGGAAGGCCAATGTGTCCTCCATAGTGCTCATTGCACAGAATGTGTTCTGTAAATATTTTCTGTTTTGTTTAATAAAGAAATGTGATATTTTAATTGATCTACATACACAGAATTATACTGTAGACTAAGCCTATTTGTCTCAACTCTCAGGCTTCTAAAATTAATAGTGGTAGCTTGACAGTGTGGGTAGAACTGGCCTCTGAGTTAAAAACATACTGGTCATGTATTCCTGGGAAAATTATTTCACCTTTCAATGTTCTAGAGCAATGGAGACATATTGACTTAGAAAACTACAAATTGGAATTGGAAACTATTCACATTGCATTTTTATTTAGTTAGTTAAACATTTCCCAATTACATTTTAATCTGGTTTGAGTGTCAGCAGACTGTGATTTTGATCTTTATTCTAGATGTGTAAACTTCAGAGAAGGTGTTCACCTTATTGGAAGAGGGAATTTCTTTTTGGGAGGTTATCTATGCCAATAGAATAATAGGTCCAACCTGAAACAAAACATTTGAAATAGAATAAGACCAATAAACAGTGTAAACTTTACATCAAAAATTCAAAAGGCAAAATAATTTCTTTCTGAGGCAACTGGACTTCTTTCATTGTTTTTTTTTTAAATATATGAAGTAATCCCAACCCCCTTGAAGGAAAATTTTAAAAGATAATTTTCTTCTCTTAAAAGAAAAAAAATAATATTTGGTTGAATATTTTTCTGTCATATCATTACTTTAAAGTTTAATGAAGTAGATTATTTTCATTGTGAGCATCCTGAGGAAAGTTGATTTTGTTTCTGTGAGAAGTGACTTTCATGGTTTGGCATTGTCACACCCTAGCAAGAGCTGGAAAACATTTTGAAAGTTGTAGTTAAATGCCAGGAAAGAGCTAATTAGGTCCTGGAATTCTGGTGCTGCTTCCCCTGCTTAGTGGTTTCAAATGTTGAATTGGGGCTTTTTTGGTTTGGTTTTTCACCATTGCAAAACTAACTGAAACTTCAATTTGTTTTGATCTTAACTTAGGAAATTATTTGTTTAAAAAAATAAACATCTAATAATCCAAAATCTGGCAGCTCAAAGAAAGCAACTGTTCCTATTGCCTTCTGTATCAAATGTATACTAGTAAACTGGCATATTTATAGTTTTTAAATTCATAGTGACCTACCAGATGAATCATTGTGTACTTTGGGACAAAACTATTCATATGCCTATCCAAATCTCCTCCATGTAGAAACCAGTTTTGTCAAGTCTATTGTAGTTAATGTTCTGGTGGCTTATAGAGCAGAGGTATTTAACCATTTTCATGTTATGAACCTTTTCGAAAACCTGATGAAACTTTGAGGCCCCTTCTCAGTATAATGTTTTTATATGCATGAAATAAAATACATGGTATTCAAAAGGAAACAAATTATATTGAAATAGTTGTCAAAATATTAAGAGTTCCACATTCACAAACACTTTGTAAAATTTATTCCTAGACCCATAGGGCATTCACAGACCCCAGCTTAAGAACCCATGCTGTAGAAGGTTCTTGGGGTTTACCTGGAATAGTTGCCTTTCCATTATTGGGGCAAAGAGAAGAAGGTTATACTGTCTGGTAAAAAGGAGTTTCACAGAATCTCAGAATTTGAGTGTTGTAAGAGAATCTCAGAGATTTTTGGTTCAACTAATACACAAAACAGTAATATTATAAGATATTCAACGTGTTCTTCTAGCCTCTGGTTTCTGGTCTTAAGACAACCACATCATGAAGATGCAGAAAAATTAAGTACGAGAAGTTAACCAATCTCTCCAATCATCTTTCCATTTCCTCTCTTATTATAATGATTCCAAGTTAGGCATTTTTCTTATATTAAAATAGTCTCTTATTGGGTCTTTCTCTCTCCATTTTTCTTCCTTTTAAAAACCTTCATTTTCTCTGTCATATCTCTGTCAACTCTGATGATTTTATTTCTCTCGTCAAAAACTTTCCATAGATCCCCATTGTTTACCGAATTAAAAAGTATAAACTCCTTAGCCTGACATTTTAAAACCTCCTACAATTTGGCTCCAACTTATCAGTCTAGCCATATGTCAAACTGTTGTATTTTATGTGTCTCTGTTCAAGCCAAGATGTTCTTTCAGCCAAAACTTATATTCTCATCCTTCTCTATTCCAATTCCTTGGCTTTTTCTCATCTCCTATCTTTCATCATTTCCCATATCTGGAATAGACCTCCTCTTTCATCTCTGTTGAAATACTCCCTTTCCTTCAGTCAATTCAATTTCAATTGCTTTATTGATTCAATTCAAATCACCTGCTATACATTGGGCTTTATCCAGAGGTTTTAGGGTACCTTTTCCTGATGATTTTCTTACCCCAGTCTATCCCTCCAAAATTGGAAAGATCTCTTTCTCCTCAAATTTCTCATGAAATTCTTCTTATGCCTCTCTTTTATTATGCTCTAAGCTGTGTTGAAATTGTCTGCATCTCTGCCACCTCAATTTTTAGTGAGTTGTAAACTCTGTAACAGTAGGGAACTGTTCACTTTGGTTTTTTTAGTGTATAACACAGTCCCTTGCAAGTGGTATAAGTGATCAATAGTTTCTTGAATTAATTTGTAATTGTTATCATGGTGTTCTCTCAAGAACAGGAAATAAAGATCTTTTATCCTGATTTTACTGGGTTTTTTTTTCTTCTATTAAGATAGATTGACCTTCCTTGGGGAAAAAAAAGTAATGATGACGCTTTTAAGGTTTGCAAATAACTTTACATATATGATTTCATTTGATCCTCACAGCAAACCTGTTAGATATTATTATCCCCATTTTACAGAATAAAAAACTGAGGTACGCAAAAGTTAAGGGACTTGACTAGGGTTACACAGCATCCTTGAATCTAAGGCAAGATTCAAAGTCAAGTTTTTTTTTTTAATCCAAATTTAATCTACTATTGTCTCAACTTAGTATTCTCTTTTTCATACTGGTATTTAGAGATATTTTGAGAAATACTTATATTTTTCTTAGTAATCCATTCCTTCTCTTGGAGGAAAGAAATATGTCAATCACCTTGAAGACTTATGGCTAGTCTATCATGTATAAATTTATTCTGTTACAATTTAATATACATGCCTCTTTTTTTCTTGTTCTCACTTCTTTTTCTCTCTTTCTCCCTTCTGCATTCTTTTTTTCCTTTATCTTTCTTTTCCCTGCTCTAGACCTGCTGGTGTATCATTAGTAGGTATTGCATAGTCCCAAGGTGCCTAAAAATACTATCAAATCCTATCTCAGCACCTCCAAAATTGTGTCCGTTCTTCTATTTGCATTTTTTTGAGTTCCCAGGACTTTGTATCCCAGGTTCCCTCATTAGTTTCCTAATTTGACACTACTATGTTTCTGCTTTAGTCCTCTTCTAATCCTTCATCTTGGTTTAAAAGAAGCCTTTAGCTCTAATAGGCCCTGCCAGCAAAATGCAAACTCTGGAAGACTCTGTCAGGTTAGAGAGGTTTTGAGTATGGTTCCATTTTGAATATGGAATAACTTTTGCCTGTTATCCCAGGACCAGTTTAGCCAAATTGGAGAGGTTTGTCCACAAGGGCTAGATGCAAAGGGGATAATTTTATAAAGACTATGGTAGCTCTCAAAAATAATCCCCTAAGTCATAGAAAATTTGCAGTTGGTTTTGGTAGGAAGTATCCATGCTGAAGAAACCATGGGTCATTTAATTGCTACTTCCTTAAATTTGTTCTGAAACTAGCTATTGAGGGAGTACAATTCTTGACCTAGAATTTCTTTTGGCACTATCTCTTCCCAGAGACACAGTCAGTATACTTGTGTTTGTACTGAAAGTTGGTATCCATTTACACTGTCTTGTATTAGTGAGGTCTCAGTAACATTATGTTTTTGATTTTGCTGTGACATGCTCATGAATTTAATCATGCCATTGTTGGCTTTCTTCCCTAGGAATCTTGTTTATTGTGAGTCTTCCTGGACTAAACACAGGCAAAAATGAGGACTTTGGGGCTTACTATGATAAATTTAAACTTACTAGATGTGAGGCCTTTTTAATTGCATGGTGGTTGTTTTTTTCCCCTCCTTCTATCTCTGAGTAAACATTTAGGTCAGCTGTAATCTTGGAATATGACAAAGGAAATGACTTTTCTAAATGAAAGTTTTTGTACGAAGTTCAGCCCCAAATACAATCTTTGTAAATTTCCAAACAGAGATAATTTCGTTTTGAAAACATTTGTGACTATAATATCAAATTAATTTATAAAGGCTTCTTCTCATATATACATATATATATATATATATATGTAAAATTTTGCATATCTTAAAAGCTCTATTTAAATATTAACTTTTAATGCTGTCATTATTGTTGTTATTTTTTTTATTCTGGACATAAAATCACTTCCCAACAATATAAACTCCAAAAAGGCATAGGTAAATGACAAGGACTAGGGAGACTTGATTTTAAGAACTTACCCCGCCTTTTTTCTTTCTTTCTTATGCTTTGAGAAGTTAGTTGTGAATAGCTACCCATTTCTCAAAAATGTGACAAAAATTTGAAATATTTTAGATTTTTAAAAAAATATATTTTACTGATATAGTTTGTTTTTTTACCTAATGTAGATTTCCTCCTATATCTTTTCCTCCATGCCTCTAAGAGAACCATCCCTCATCATAGTTTCTTTCTTTTTTGTTTAAGGAAAAGGAGAAACCCCAGCAAAACCAATCAAAATATGGGGGGGAAGAATGATATTAAATGCAATGTTATACACACAGTGGGCCTTCTTATCTTAGCATATAAGAGAAGGGAGGTATATTTTTTCTTCTTTGGTGTGAAGCTTGTTCTTTGTAATTTTGTAACCTGCATTTTCAGTTACTTTATGGTGGTTGTTCTTTGAATTCACACTAGTGCAATCTATGAACGTTGTTTTCCTGACTCTGCTTATTTCATTTGTATCATATCATATAAATCTTTCCATACTTCTCATAATCATCATATTCTTTGTTTTTTAATGGGACAGTAATATTCTATTACATTCATGTACCAGATTTTTTTTAGCTATTCACTAATCATTGGGCATCTACTTTTGTTTTTAGTTCTTTTCTACCACAAAAAGTGCTGCTATGAATATTTTTGGGGATAGAGATCCCCTAGATTTAGATATTTTTCCTTCTAAAAGCAGCTCTGGACAGAAGATTGTACAACAATTCTTCCTCCGCCTTCTCCTTTGCTTATTCCTCTACCTTTTTCTCCTATATATCCTTCCCTTCCATCCTTTACCTGTTCCTTTTTTTCTTCCCCTTCCATCCCCCCCCATTCTTTTTCCTTTTTTCTTCATATGTGCATGGTATGTATGTTTATGCATATATCCACCTGGTGCCTTTCTCTATATGTGTGTGTAAATATAAATATGTGTATATAATATCATCACCTGCGTGTATATACATATTTTATGAATATGTAACTAGAGATGCTTGGCTATAGAGAATAGAAAGCCAAAGAAAAGCAGGAAGACCTGGATATAAGGGCTGCCTGTGACACACTGACTGTATTAGCCTGAGCACCTTATCAGGGCCCTAGTCAACTCTCTAAGTGTATATAAATCGCAGAGCAGTTGTCTTCCTGTATTAGTACAGGGAGTTTCTTTACCTGGAAGTTCTTTATACCAGTAAATTCACACCAGTTCTTTTATTGATATCTCTATCACTCTATAGAACTCATTAATTACATTAGCCATTGAACCATATAGTGCATGGATTGGACTTAAGCTAAGGCAGCATCATATATCCACAAGTTAAACATCTTGATAATAGTTGAACATTATTCATTGAGTGTGTACTATGTATAAAGTACCATGGTACACTGTGAGTGGGGAGAATATTTCAGAGACATATCACATTAGATCATAGAACTGAAAGGAAACCTTCATCTGAGTCTTCCAGGTTAATAATTGAAATATTTTCCTTGAACCCTTGCTCTTCTTCACCCCACATTTCCAGTTCATTGCCAAGTCTTGCCATTCCTCCCTCTCACCTATCTCATTTTCTAAACACACAACTTCCTTTAGTTTAGTCTTTTGTCACATCTTATGGTCTCCCTGACAACTGTCTCTGCTCTAATCTTTCCTTCATGTATCTGAGAAAATGATTTTTCTTAAATTGTATATATGATTATGATTTCTCTATTGTCTCAAAGGTGAAATATAAACTCTTCTGTTTGGTTTTCAAAGTCTTTAATATTTCGCCTCATGGTACATGACTCTACCCTTTCCATATTGGCTTTCTTAGCTGTTCTTCACATAATTGACACTGTCTCCCATCGCCATACCTTTGCTTTCCCCATACCTGTGCAGGTCTCCCTTCTCCCCTTTGTCACATATGATCCTTTTCTTCCTACAAGATCCAGATTAAGCACCTGATCCCTTTCACTTACTAGTGCCCTTTCTTCCTACCTTTTATTCAGTTCTGTTGTACTTGTTCTCCTTATATCTATCCAGCATATATGACCGTGTCCTTATTTGTCTCTCTAGTTAGAATGTTCTGAGTAGAGCTTGTTTCATTCACTTCATTTATATCTTAACTACTAGGAAATGCCTGTTGCACAGCAGATGCTTGATGAATGTTTATTGATTGACTTTCCATAGATAAACAGTACCAACCATAGTACAACAGTACCAATGAGGAAGCTCAGGCCTAAAGAAAGAGATTAAGTTATTTGTCCAGTATGTCACAAATAGTGAATGACAGAGGTCAGTTTAAAATTCTGTTATTTTCATTTTAACTGAAATGTCTTTGAAGAGGGGAGAACAAACATTTCTTAACTGCCTACTTTGTGCCAGGTACTATGCTTTACAAAAATATCCCATTTGATCCTCACAACAACCCTATGGGGTAAGTGTTATCCTGCGGCAAAGAGAGGTTAAATGACTTGGCCAGAATCACCCAACTAGTATCTGAGACAAGCTTTGAACTTTGGTCTTCCTGACTGTAGGTCCAGTGTTCTATATGTTGTACCACCTTAGTGCCTAGTTATTATAAAAGGGATTAGAATGTACTCAGTCAGATATGAAGGTTGGAGGTTCATATTTTAGAGGGTCTTCAGGTTAAAATGAATAAAAATTAAACTGTTAGAAAAAAGGTATGAGTTCCTCAACTAAAATGATAACAGTAAAAATGGAAAGGAATTAATGTTTCTAAAGCAGAATCAGCAAGTCCTAGTAACTTTCCCAGAAGCAATAGGGCTCAGCTGTGGAGGAAAGTTTTCTTTAGTTATTTGGAGAGCTTGAAGCTGGGAGTTTAGGAGTATTGTGGTGTCAGCAATAATAGTAAATTAGGAGGAGGGACAGGCTATGGGAGGAAGATGACTTCCATTTTAGAGTTTTGAAGTGATGGCAGGACATCTAGACAGATAAACAACAGTGTTAGAAACCACTGACTGAAACTCAGAGTAAAGATTAAGATCAAAGATAAAGATTTTGGCATACATCTGAATATAGTTGATAATGAAATTCAATAGACCAGTTAAGCAGACGAGTTGAGAGAAAAGAGAATAAAGGCTTAGGAAGATATTTGGGAGGGGACTCAGGAAAGTTGCCAAAGTACCAAAGAGTACTAGAGTCAGGAAAAGAACCAGGAGAGCATGGTGACATAGAATTGAAGAAAAGAGAAGGTGATGGACAACAGTATCAGATCAAGGAGAGGGAGGACTTGAAATAATTCAACAAGCATAGTTAAAAGTCTGTTCTGTGCTAGGTGTTGTGTATACACTCCCCACCCTCAAACAGTTTATATTCTAAAAGGGGAGAGAATGTGCATCTATAAAAGTGTAAATAAACAGATAGTAGGTAACCTTAGAAGAGAAGTCAGTAGACTTTGGGAAGACCAGGAAAGGCTTCTTGCAAAACATGACACTCCAGCTGAGTCTTTTTTTTTTTTTTCGTTAAGACTGGAGTATATTTATTTTTTTGTATTTTAGTAGCTCCATTTTTTTTTCTTTATTAAAGCTTTTTATTTTTCTTTTTTTTTAATTTTATTTTATTTAGACTTTTTTCCCACAGTATATATTCATGAGTAATTTTTTTATAATATTATCCCTTGTATTCATTTTTCCAAATTATCCCCTCCCTTCCTCCACTCCCTCCCCCCCGATGACAGGCAATCCCATACATTTTACATATGTTACAATATAACCCAGATACAATATATATGTGTAAATACCATCTTCTTGTTGCACATTAAAAGCTTTTTATTTTTCAAAACATATGCATGAACAATTTTTAAATATTAGCTCTTGCATAACCTTGTGTTCCAATTTCCTCCCCCTTCCTCACCCCCTCCCTAGACGGCAAGTAGTCCAATAGTCAGAAATATATTCTACTGAATCTTAATACAAACTAGGGATTCCAAGAGATGGATGTGATCAGGGAGACAAGCAAAGCAGATAGGCAATGCAAAGACCAAGAGATGAGACTTGTAGTCTAGTGATGAGAAATAGCAATTAAAAGTGGGGAGGGGGGTTGAATTTGGAGATAAGGACTTCATTACTGATACTGGAAAGAGTGATTTCAGTAGAATGATAAGATCAGGAGCCATATCATTAAAAAAAAAGTCTGCAATAGGAAAATGAAAAGTAGATAACATTCTTTCTTTCTAGCAGTTTGGCTTAGGGAACAAAGCAAGGAGGGAGGTCTCTTTAAAGGATTGAGGAAAACGTAGTGCCTTATGACAGACTCCTCAAAGCTATTGCTGCTTTTCTCAGCTTCTTCACTCTACTGAGAAGAGCTACCTTCTGTATTTGTGGATTACATATTAGATTTCCAGTACTAGATAGGAGACAGAAGGATAGCTACTTAAAAAAGAAAAAAAAAGGTATCAGATGAAGAAAACTTTTTTTTCTAATTAGGGGGAAAATACTCATGAGGGTTGACACGGTGAACATGAAGAATACTGAGTTATGGCTTTCCATTGAGGATAATATCCTAGAGCAATATAATTTAGAGATGGAAAGGGATCCTAGAAATCATTTAATTGAATCCTCTAATTTTAGAGATAGGCAAACAGAACTAGAGAGATAAAGTGCCCAAGATCACAGTTAAATTTAGTGGCAGAGCCAGAAATGTAACCTAAATATATTAACTCAGTCTACTAAATCATGCTGCAAGTGTAAGCAAAAAAGACAATTCCATTTTTAGGGTTGATCTGTACTGTACTGAGAACTGGTTTTATTGAATCACTAAACTTTTTCATTTTGTAGTATACAGATTTCTGTTGTGGTAGTTATGAGTATTTTTTTAGACTTTCATACATAAGACTTGAAAGAGTGTTGACAATTCATATCTATACAAAGCTTTTGGTTTTATAAAGGGCTTTTTCCTACCCACAACACTGTGAGATAGGTAGTACTTTATATATGTGATTTCATTAGCTTTATCATGGGATCATCCATTTAGATAATCCAAAATGTAACTCCTTAAAGTCAGAAAATCATGAGATCTTAGTGGTGATCATTTAATTATCTTTTTTTTCTCATTTCCCAGCACCGAGACTACATTACATCCTGACAAGAGCAGAGAATCAAAAATTCTTTAGGAGCAACAAGTTTTTTGGATATCAAATATCATAATATTTTATTGATATTTTGATATCAAAATTTCAAAATATTTTATAATATTTTGATATCAAAATAATATGAAATATCCT
The DNA here is from genome assembly GCF_048593235.1 of Sminthopsis crassicaudata. Lineage (NCBI taxonomy): Eukaryota > Metazoa > Chordata > Mammalia > Dasyuromorphia > Dasyuridae > Sminthopsis > Sminthopsis crassicaudata. Next base: position 551,259,883 of record NC_133618.1, on the reverse strand, counting down.
TTTCTATATTAGTCTTAAATAGCATCCTTCTCAAAGCAACCAGCCCCTAGTGGATGCTAGTGTTAAAATGGAAGTTTGACCTAGACTCATTGTTCTGTTACTGTCATTAAGTAGCCAAAGGAGTTCATTTCTCTGGCCCTCAGAGTCACTGACATTGCACTAGGTGATTTTCAAATCCTTCACAGAACTAAAATTCGATGATATTTTGATTGTGTTTTTTCACTTCTGGTGATGCAGTGGATAGAGCGCCAGGCCTAAAGTCAGGATGACCTGAGTTCAAATCTGGTCTCAGACACTTTATGTGATCCTGGGAAAGTCATTTAACACCAATTTCAGCCCCCCCCCAAAAAAAAATTTCATTTCTGGCTCTATGTGCATAAATCTGTTGTTAGAATAGTAGTAGTATGGTAGAAAGAGGCTCAGACCTGAATGCAGGACATAGATTGAAAGAGGTGGGTGGTCTCTCTCTCTCTCTCTCTCTCTCTCTCTCTCTCTCTCTCTCTCTCTCTCTCTCTCTTTCTCTCTCTCTCTCTCTCTCTCTCTCTCTCTCTCTCTCTCTCTCTCTCTCTCTCTCTCTCTGTCTCTCTCTCTCTCTCTCTCTCTCTCTCTCTCTCTCTCTCTCTCTCTCTCTCTCTCTCTCTCTCTCTCTCTCTTCCCCCTCTTCTCTTTTCTTCTCTCTCTCTTCTCTTTCTCCCTTCTTCTCTCTTCTTTCTCTCACTTTCTTCTCTCTTCTCCTTCTTTATTTTTGTCTCTCTCTGTGTGTTTGTCTCTCTGTTTCTCTCTGTCAGGTTTCTTCTATATCTATATGATTCTAAGATGATACACTATCCCAGTTACTTCTAATGTAGAAGGAATGAATGTTTAAATAAAATTAGGTAATATGCCACCATCTAGTGTCCATAGAAGGAAATTGCCTCAAACAATGCCAATTTTGAAGGCAAAAATATTTGGCTAAATAGTTTCCAAACCATTTTTTTTGATATCTTTCCATGCAGACTTCATTGGGTTGTTAACATTTTTCCATTTACAAAGCACTAATTTTTGTTTATATTCCTGCTTTTCTAATTTTTTTCCGATATGGAATTTCCAGTTACTTTGGAGAAACAGACACCAAAACCAGATTTCCTTCCTCAGAAACCTAATTGGGCTTCAAGTTCATTGGTAATCAGATTGTAAGAAAAAAATATCCAGATTATGTGTTCCAGCAGTTAACCATATCCTTTTCTTCACCACAAGCAAACTGCCAACCTTTCTAGTCCAGGGAAGAGCAAATTTACTTAATGGTGTTGATCATTTTGTAGCCATCTCCTTCTACCAATGGATAAGGTTTTAATCATAGATTCATTGTTAGAAGCGACCTAGAGATAATCTAATTCAATTCCTTTATTTTATTTATGAAGAACAGAGACCAGTGATTGGTGAGCTAACTCTTCTAAAGTCAAATAGAAAAAGTAAATATTAAGAATTAGAGCCAATAAGTCTAAAACCACTGCTCTTTCTTTTGTGGCATTATGTTCATCATAAAACAGCATGGAAATATTCACCTTTAAAAAATAAAAAACCTGAAGAAATTTTTTTTTCTTTAGTCCTTGTGGGGGAAAATTTTTGTTAAATAATAATTATACCACCTCATATAGTGGCTCCTTGCTGATTGAATGTATGTTAATATGTGTTTTTCCTTTCTTCCCTTTTCTCTACCGGAAACTTTAGGCCCTCCGTGTGAAATGGTCCCATCTGAAGTTACATGGGTGGATCTAGATTGGCTAATCGATATTTCATGTCAGATAACAGAATTGGATCTTTCTGCCAACTGCCTGACTTCCCTCCATCCGTCATTCCCTGGGGACTGATAAATCTCCGAAAATTGAATCTCTCTGACAACCAGCTGGTAGAGCTGCCCAGTGTGCAATCCTCTGATGAAATCATCTGTACCAGGTGGGTTGTAGTCACAGGTCATGGAAGAGTGAGTATGAAAGGAATAGTTCATTTTCAGGGAAAGAGTTACATTTCTCTTCTTGCCAATTTTCCAGAATTTTATTTTATGTTTTCAAACATAATTTCCCCTTGGAAATTTGAGGCAGGAAGTTCCTGCTCTTTTATAAATCAGTATCCAGCAGAAAAAGACCCTCTTCCCTCATTACCCTCCTCCATTCCTTTAAATGCACTGCTGTCTCTGACTAGGTCCATAATATTGTGGTATTATCCTTAGGATACAATAAATATCAATGAGTTCTTATCAGAAAGTCCTACCTTTGATATTTAATCAAATGATTGATCAGCTGGACCAGCACTAAATGTCACCCAAGATAGTCTGTGGACTATCTTGGTTGACATGTTATCATGACATGTCTGAACAAATATTCTTTTGGTGTGAAACTGTACTTCTTGCACCAGCCCCAAGTGTGACTCACATACAGAGTTGTAAGGAGGAATTCTGGGTCTAGTGATATGAAGGTTGTTCCTAGTTGAGGTGGGGATCGAGGCAATGAAAACAATGAGAATGCAAGACACCAGGGTAAATCATTGCTAGGGAAGTTGGCTCAGGAGCAGAATTCAATTCAGCTGCTCTCTGACAGCTTCCTATTTTAACTAATTATTTTTATTCGGTGCCCTGGTACAAAGCCATCTTTGGCCTACCTCTATTGATCAAAATCCTGAGTGCTCCTCATCATCCCATTCTTCAGATCACAGACTCAGCTAATACCTAAAGCTTAAGTTCTCCAGTTGACTGACCCAGGGATCTTAGTACAAAACTCATCAACTTTCATTTCCTCCCTCATTATTCTTGAGACTGGAATGGACTGTTACAAGTGGGTTGGAACCCTTGGTTGAAAAGAATGCAATACTAAAAGCACATGAAACAATATTCTTTTCTTTTTAACCTTTAAATTCAATTTTATTTTTAGATCTGCATTTTTTCCTCTCCTCTCCTTACCCCACCTCTCCTTACTGAGAAAGCAAGAAAAACAAAACTGTAATAAACCTGTATAGTCAAGCAAAACAGTTTTTTATATCGGCCATGTCTAAAAGTTAATATGCTTCAATCTGAATTCTGATTTCTTTTTATCTGGAGGTACCATTAGAGACTTCTAGATTTATGATTGAGTCATTGTGTTCATTAGAGTTTCTAAATCTTTCATAGTTGTTTTGTTTGTTATTGTATAAATTGCCCTCTTGAGAACAGTCATGTTTCTAAATTTGCCAAATAGTGCTGAAGTAAAGATGGGAGAAGAACAAGTAAGAAAGACCTGTCTATTCTTTTATCTTCCTGTGTAGGAAAATGTCTCTCCAAGATCTGGGATCCAAATAGTTCTCTGACTCCATAGTGGGTGGAGGGAGGAGAGGTCATAATGAGAAACTTTTATGGAAGGTATGGGAGAAGGAAGATCCCTCAGAGAGCATACACAAAGAGCCTGGATCTTAGCTCTATTCTGGAAGTGCTAGAGGGGCAAGGAGAAATAAGAAAGGGGGCTATGAGATGGGGAGGGAGAAAGGAGAAATTTATGCTTAGTATCAGAGAATGTGTTTAAAGTAATCTTAGAAAATGTAAATCTATTTCTTCACTTGATAAATAAGGAAACTGAAAACCTGAGAAGGGATGTGACTTGTCCAATATCATATACCTAATAAATATCACATATTTTTGATTTTAGATCCATGTCCCCAGACTCCAAATATAGTCTTTCTAGTAAATGCCACTGACTGACATTCTGTTTCTCCATTTTCCTGGATTTAGGTAAAATACTATGTTATCCCCCTCAGTGGGTCAGTAATTTTTAAAACAGTAATTCTATTTTCTTTGAAAGAGAGCTCATTGGAAGACTGTGGCCTGTATTTGAACCTATATAAGGAAAATTGCAAATTTGAGGTAAAAGGAAGGAAAGAAAGAAATACATATTTATTAAATGTTATATGCTAGGCATTATGCTAAGTTCTTTATAAATATTATCTCATTTCATCCTCACAACAATCCTGGAAGTAGACGCTATTATTATCCCCATTTTTACAGCTGAGGAAACTGAGACAATCAGAGGTCAACTTGTCTGGAGTTACAGAGCTCTGAAGTCTCTGAGGCTGGATTTGAATTTAATTATTTCTTATTCCAGGACCAACACTCCAGTGCACCATACTGCTGCCCCTGGAAGCATAACCAATGCAGTTATCTGTTTTAATCTTTTTAGTGTTTGAATATAATTTTTTTATTCACCGTAAGACATGATTGCAATTTTAGCTATTCAAATTCATGTAAATTTTGACTATTGGTCTTTGAGAAGAACAGACAGCATTTTTTCTTTAGCCCTTATGGGGGAAAATTTTTGTTAAAATAATAATAGCTGACATAGCACATTTGGGTTTAAAAATACTCTGTTATATTACCTTATTTGATCTTCACAATAATCTTGTATAAGGTAACTATTATACCCGGTTTACAGATCAGGTAACTGAGATTCAAATAGATTAAATGACTTCCTGAGGTTCACCCAGCTAGTCTCTGAAACAGTATCTGAAACCAAATCTTTCTGTCTCCAAGTGTAAATCTCTTTTGCACAAGCAGGAAAACTATGATATCATAGTTTTCAGAGCAATAGTAAAAGCTGCCCCCATAATTTTATTTCTCTTAATCATAGGTTACTTGAAATTGATATATCCAGCAACAAGTTATCACATCTTCCTCCTGGATTTTTACACCTCTCAAAACTTCAAAAGCTAATGGCTACAAAAAATTACTTAGAAAAATTATTTGAAGAAGAAAATGGTATGTTGCTCTTTGGTAATTTTTTTTTCTTTCTCAATTTTTTTCTTTTGAAAAAGTTTGCATCAAATAACAAGGTTAGCCAATCAACAAGCACTGTTAAGAGCTTGGCTTGTACTAGGGGCACTGTTAAACCCTGGTGATATAAATAAAGACGAAAATTCTTCCTGATCTCAGAGTTCACATTCTAATGGGGGAGGCATCAGGCAAACAATTATGTACATTCAAGATAGAAATATAATGAGAAAAAAGTAAAATAAAAGGAAGGATACTTGCAGTAAGGAAGACTCTGAAAGTCCTCTTGAAGAAGGTAGGATTTAAACTGATTCTTAAAAGAGGCCAAGGAAATAAGCATAGGAGATAGTAAGAAGTCATGTGTATTTGAAGAAAGACAGTGGATAGATTGTAGAATATAAAGACTAGAATTGAAGATTAAATTATAAGAAGACCAGAAAGGTAGAATGGGACCAGGTTATAATTGGCACTAAATGACAAACAGCATTTTATATTTGATCCTGGGTAAGTAGGGAACTATTAAAGTTTGTTGAGCAAGAAGATGACATGGTTAGGACTGTGCTTTAGGAAGATCAGTTTGGTAGCTGAGTTAAGGATGAATTAGAGTAGGGAGAAAGCTGGAGAAGATGGTTGCAATAGGGAGGTGATGAAGGTTATGCTCCAGAATAGTGGCTATGAGAATGGAGAGAAAGGAACACATATGTTTTAAAGGCAAAACATGAAGAGTGGATAACAGACGTATTTATTCAATATGTGAGAGTTGGTATATAGTATATTAGTTATATATAATAAGTATATAGTATGTAGTAGTTACTATAAAATAGTAGATGATGATACTGAGTTTGTGAACTTGGGAAGATGGTGGTGAATTCAACAGAATTAGGAAAAGTTGGTAAGAGGGATGATTTGTGGGGAAACATAATAAGCTGCTTTGGACAAGTTGAATTTGAGATGTCCATGAAACATTCAATTCAAGATGTCCAAAAGTTGATGATATGGGACTGAAGCACAGGAGAAAGAATAGTACAGAATATATAATAGATCTGGAAATCTGCATAGAGAAGATAGTTGAATCCATGGGAATTTAGGGAGATCAAACTAGATAGCATAGAGAAGGAAAAGGAAGCCTAGGTCATTTAAAAAAAAAAAGAAAGTTTCCTTTTTTTTCTTTTAGCAACTAATTGGATTGGATTAAGGAAGCTACAAGAACTTGACCTGTCTGACAATAAATTGACTGAATTACCTACGGTATTCCTTCATTCATTCAAATCACTAAATTGCCTGAATGTTTCCAGAAATAAGCTAAAGATTTTTCCTGATCCTTGGGCCTGCCCCTTGGTAAGTATAGAATCTGAAACTAAAATAAATATCTATGATAATTGAAACTTAAGAAGAAATTAGTTTACATTCAAGAAAAAATGCTTAAGATTTCTTAGGGTTGAGGATAGGGATGTAGAAAGAGATTAAACAAAGGTGTTGAAGAAAGAAAGAGAAAGAAAGAAAGAAAGAAAGAAAGAAAAGAAAGAAGAAAGAAAGAAAGAAAGAAAGAAAGAAAGAAAGAAAGAAAGAAAGAAAGAAAGAAAAGAAGAAAGAAGGAAGGAAGGAAGGAAGGAAGGAAGGAAGGAAGGAAGGAAGGAAGGAAGGAAGGAAGGAAGGAAGGAAGGAAGGAAGGAAGGAAGGAAGGAAGGAAGGAAAGAAAGAAAGAAGGAAAAGAAAGAAGGAAAGAAAGAAGGAAAGAAAGAAAGAAAGAAAGAAACTTAATTTCTATCATGTATTCTATGTAGAATAAATACAAAGCAATTAGAGGGAGAACACTAACCCTTGGGGGATCAGGAAGGCCTTCATATAGAAAATGGTTCCTGAGCTGAGGAAGTGAAGAATCCAAATATAAATACAGCTAATGAAGGCTTCTAAAGGAGAAAAATTCAAGTTTCCATCCTCTTAACTAAACACTGATTCATACTTTTGAAGTAATTCAATTTTATTAGTATAATTATGAAAAATGAAAATTCTTTTAAATTACCTTGCACAACAATATTCTCCATCTCAGAGAACTAATTTACATCTCTTGTTCTGTCTCTTGGATATTTAGAAATGTTGTAAAGCTGCCAAAAATTTACTTGAGTATCTGCCAGAAAAAATTGCTGTTTTTTTGGAAAAATCACCTTAAAGAAGTGGATTTTTCAGAAAATGCACTCAAAGACATTCCCATAGGACTTTTCCAGCTTGATGTAAGTCCAAAGACACTTTGTTTCTAATCTCCAATTATAGAACATATTCTGAATTGAAGCATAATGACAACTGATTGCAAAGAATGCCTCTTAACAGTTTCTTACTTTTTCATGTCAAATAATTTTAGGAATAGTCTTTTCATTACTTTTCTAGCTTAAAGGTATATGACTAGTTTTATAGCTCTGGAGATGTGCCAGAAGAATAAATGCTTCCCAATCTGGACAGAGGAGAAGAATTTATTTCTTTTTCAATGTAGAGGCTTCATGGGGTGGTGGAGGACTTCTGGTTTGGGAGACAAGGGAACCTAAATTCTAATTCCAACTATACTACTTGTATAAGTCAATTGGAAAACTGGAATTTTCTTCCTCAATAAAATGTTAGGGCTGGGCTAGACCTCTGCCTCACTTCTCTGCCTTCTCCAGGCCACATGTCATACCTCCGTCAAAGTATTCTTTCTAAAGCACAACTCTAAGCCACACCCCTATTGGGTAACCTCCTGTGACTCCCTGTTACCTCTGAGACCAAATACAGATTTCTCTATTTGATATTTATGTCCCTTAACAGCTTGACTTCAACCCACTTTTTCATCTTTATTAGGTACATTACTCCTCTTCACACATTGTTCAATCCAACCAAACTGGTCTTTTTGTTCCTCACAGATGAGCACTCCATCTCTAACTCTGCTCTCTATTCCTTTGCACAAGCTATCTCCCTTGTATCAAATGTATTGTCTCCTTGAGGTTATCATCTCTGATTTCTTTGAGTTCATCTCCTACGTGAAGCCTTTCCTGGTACCTTCAAATCTTTCTCTGTCTCTCTCTTTCTGTTTCTCTGTCTCTCTCTGCCTCTCTGCCTGACTCTCCCTCTCTCCCTCCCTCCCTCCTCCCTCCTCCCTCCCCTCCTTCCCTCCCTCTCCCTCCCTCTCTCTCTCTCTCTCTCTCTCTCTCTCTCTCTCTCTCTCTCTCTCTCTCTCTCTCTCTCTCTCTCTCTCTCTCTCTCTCTCTCCATTTGTCCATCCATCCATCTATCTATCTTTCTATCCATGTATCTAGTTTTTTTATAATCTATTTATGTACACATATAATTCTGAGGGATGGAGTATATTAAGGGCAGAACGGAGGACTGAAGATTGAAGACTGAATTTTGAAAAATGTTAAAGAGCAACTGAAGAAAGGAAAAAGTTAACCTAGGAAATAGAGCATCATGAGACAGGGGTAGGTTATATATGTATGACTATATCAAAGTCATCAGATATAAGTGTATTTAATAAATACATATACAAAATGCTTTTATGTATATATTTATGTTTTATGTATATGTGTATACCTATGCATAACAACTTTATATATAACATTTTATATACAAAATCATATCACATACATATGTGCATCTAAGTATGAATATGAGTAGATATATTCATATAGGCCTGTGTATATAAATAGATTGTGTATAAATGTGCAGATAAAAACTTAGATATATACATATTCTCATCATCTTCCAGCACCCAATGTTATATAAATTTACTGAAGAGACTGTTCCTTCTCTTTTTATCTCCTGCATTTAGCACGGTACTTGAACATTTAATGCTTGGTGATTGGTCAGTGCTTGAGATCATATCTAAGGTCCTTTTAGTTCTAATAAATTAGTTGACAAAAGGTTTTTAAAAAGCACAAACTAAGTACAACATAGATGTCAGTACCAGTGCTAGCCTCAGCATAAGGGAAGTCACCTGTCTACATGGTGTGATTTTTAGGATGCTAAGAAGGCATAGCTTCCTGGAACATACACCCCTACCCCTGTTTCATGATGCTCTATTTTTTCTGCTAATTTTTTTCTTTCTTCATAGTTCCCTAACATTCTTCAAAGTTCAGCCCTCAATTTCAGTTCTCTCTTCTGCTCTTAATATATACTCCATCCCTCAAAAAGTCCATCCATGTAAAGTGAATAATTTAGTCTTCATTTGCATCTCTGTTTCAGAGGAATTACCATCACAATTCATACCATTCAGTTCCTCTGGCCACCATCGTGTTTAAAGAGCTGTTGTGTTCTCCTCTGATCACCAGATGGCATTCCCAGAGCATACTTTTCTCCCAGGCTTAGAAAAGCTTTAACATCTACTTATTAGTTGGGTTTTGGTTTTTGCCTCATAGAAAAAAAAAATGGGTCACAGTTCTGTGACTCCAGATTGCTGAAACTCTTACCAAACGCTTAGCTGGGGATGTGAAAGTATAAAGTACATTTGTCCTTTTTTAACCCTAGTATGAAATTTTGCTGTTTCCTCTTTTGAGAATGTATTTTATTTCTTAGCTGATTCTTTCTATTCTATATTTTGAATACTGTATCTTGTGATTGGGGGCAAAACTATAACAAAAAACAACAACAACAATTAATTTAAAATACTATGTTTATATAGCCCTTTGCAATCTCAAAGCATTTTCCATGTTAGCTCCTTTAATCCTTAGAGCTATTAGAGTACAACTTTTATTTTTGTTTTGTTACATTTTACAAATGTAGAAACAAGCTGAGACTAGTGAGATTGTAACTCAACAGCTAAAATGTAAGGGACCCTCAGTTCCATGAAAGGAAAGGTCACTACTGGATTTAGAGTCAAAAAACTTGGCTTTTAAAAAATCTCAGTTCAGCTATTTTCTAGGTTTGTAACATTGGGGAAGTTATGTCACTTCCCTAACATTTCAGTTCCTTCATCTTTAAAATGAGGAGGTTGAACTAGATGGCCTCTCTAGTCTCCTCAAGCTCTAAGAAAATCCTGTAATTCAATGTTTCTTTTACTCATATACAAGTATTTTGATTCTACTCTTTTAATCGTCATACCATGCTGTAACTCCTATTTCATGGTTTTACTACAGCATCTCTTAGTCAAAATATTAATTTCATTTTCTTAAAGGTAACATCTCAGTGTTTGTGGTTTTATTTTGTATTTTTAAAAAGATCACTAAATTCATATTTTAAGATTTCTTTATTTTGGTGATTGTCCTTAAACATATATGACTTAAATATTCTTGTGCAAGTCAGTGACATCTCAAATAAATCACAAAATGAGGAGTGAAGGCTAAATTGTCTGGAATGCTATTATTTTTTATCCTGAAAGAAGAAAATTCACATTTATGAAATTTAATTTTGTACAGCATATGTTCCTTAAATTGACCTTAAAAATAATTTTATGACAGTGAATAATATTCATCTATAACTTATGTTAAAAACAAAACAGGAAAGAAATAGGTTTCGGATAGCCAAGTGACAAAAGGTACTCCTTTCATTGCCTGGCCTCTACTTTTGGAATGTGGGATTTATTGATGAGGATCAACCACAGCTATTTTCTTCCTAAATCACTGGCCCTGTCTTTACCCTTCAGAATTCTTTCTCTGCCCATAGGAGGTAGGGGAGAAGTGAGTAAGGTCACGTACTCTAACAGCCTAGCCTTGTCCTAAATAGCCAAAATGATACTGGCTTTTTTAAGCCCAGGAATAGAAAGAAAACCAATGTCCAATATAGTTTTGCCTTTTTTCCCTCCAACACGCTGCTATTGTTAGTTTCCCAATTTAATTATTGCCTTTCCATCACAGACATGAGCATAAGATATCAATAGGTAATTTTGTAATATTGTGGGAGCGATAGGAGGTAACACACCAAGGTAGGTCATTTCTATCTCCTAAATCCTGTGATCCTGTGATTTGGATATAAAGGTAATGTGGTGTAGTAAAAACAAATTGAACTTGGAATCAAGAGAACCAAGTTTAGAAAGAGTTTCTGGATGAGATCTGAACATGGGAACTGAACATATACTTGTTTCTATATACCCATACATACATAGGTACACACATACACATATACACATATTTTCAACTAAACAACTTCCTTGAGTCACATACCATTAATTTCTTAGTCCAAGTTGTTTTTCTATTTTTGTATATGTATATGATAGCCTCTTGGCTTTGTCTTTTTCTTTCAGACTTTGATGTCCTTGAAATTATTAGGGAACCAACTAGTCACCCTTCCTTCTCAAGATAAATGGACCTGCAAGCAACTTAAATACTTGGATCTTTCTAAAAATCAACTTGGAAAGTAAGCAACTATATTATGGTCAGCTTTTTTTTATTAATTTTATAATTATAACATTTTTGACAGTACATATGCATAGGTAATTTTTTACAACATTATCCCTTGTACTCCCTTCTGTTCTGAATTTTTCCCCTCCTTCCCTCCAACCCCTCCCCTAGATGGCAGGCATTCCCATACATATTAAATATCTTACAGTATATCCTAGATATAGTATATGTGTACAGAACTGAATTTTTGTTGTTGTTGTTGTTGCAAAGGAAGAATTGGATTCAGAAGGTAAAAATAACCTGGGAAGAAAAACAAAAAATGCTAACAGTTTACACTCATTTCCCAGTGTTTCTTCTCTGGGTGTAACTGATTCTGTTCATCATTGATCAATTGGAATTGGATTAGCTCTTCTCTATGTTGAAGATATCCACTTCCATCAGAATACATCCTCGTACAGTATCATTGTTAAAGTGTATAATGATCCCCTAGTTCTGCTCATTTCACTCAGTATCAGTGGATGTAAGTCTCTCCAAACCTCTCTGTATTCCTCCTGTTGGTAATTTCTTACAGAACAATAATATTCCATAGCATTCATATACCATAATTTACCCAACCATTCTCCAATTGATGGGCATCCGTTCATTTTCCAGTTTCTAGCCACTATAAAGAGGTCTGCCACAAACATTTTGGCACATACAGGTCCCTTTCCCTTCTTTAGTATTTCCTTGGGATATAAGCCCAGTAGTAGCACTGCTGGATCATAGGGTATGCACAGTTTGAGAACTTTTTGGGCATAATTCCAGATTGCTCTCCAGAATGGTTGGATTCTTTCACAACTCCACCAACAATGCATCAGTGTCCCAGTTTTCCCACATCCCCTCCAACATTCATCATTATTTGTGTTTATCATCTTAGCCAATCTGACAGGTTTGTAGTGGTATCTCAGAGTTGTCTTAATTTGCATTTCTCTGATCAATAGTGATTTGGAACACTTTCATATGAGTGGAAATAGTTTCAATTTCATCATCTGAAAATTGTCTGCTCATATCCTTTGACTTATGGTCAGCTTTTAAAGAAGATATTCTAAGTCCTGGTATAGCTTTTAGTTTTGAGCATGCTCAAGTTGATCCTTATTACATCAGGAGTGTTATTTCTAAATTTAACTGCAATGAAGACTAAAAAAATAGAGCACCATTCTTTTCATGTCTCTTAGTTTGCCTCTTCTGATTATCTCTTTCTAATTTCAGCCTAAATGGTGACTCAGCTTTATATCTTATAATTTAAGTCACAAGTAAGAGAGGAAAGAGAATAAATAAACTCAAAAACCTTCCTAATAAAATGTAATTTTAATTATTAATTAATATTAATAAAATGTAGCAAATATAACTTTCTGGAAATAAAAAGTCTCATTTATTTATTTACCGGGCACCACCTGTCTAGCATCTGGATATAATCTATAATTAATTAGGTAATGCGTTTCTCAAAAGGCCAACTATAGTAAACAACCTTAAAATGTAGTTTCTATTTGTGCAAATGTTATTTGATGCATGTTTAAACTGTACTGAACAAAGGAAATGTTATTTGTATATTATCTGAAAAAAATAGAGAACAGAAACTAAAGGAAAGAGCAGCATTTTAAAAAAAATCAAAATAACCTATCAAATATAAATTTAGTCAACTATTCAAAATGTGGATTGCAATTTCCCTTTGAAACACTCATGTTGGTAAGTGGCAAACAAAGATTGCTCATGCCTACAGCATTGTTTCCAAGAGACTAAGTGAATTTTTTGTTTTCTAGTCAGATATTTTGGCATTGTATACAGGCGTCACCTATAGATGTAAAGCAACCAGGTCATATCTCCATCATGCCTTTTTCATTCACCTTTTCCCCACAGAAATGAAGATGGACTTAAAACAAAGCGGATTTCCTTCTTCAATACCAAGAGCAGACAGCGTTCATGCCCAGAAACAGGTATATCTGCGTGTTCAGGTGCCATCCTAAAATAGAAACGAGGGACAGCATGTTGGTAGGCTTGCCCTGGTACTGTATGGATTTTCCCACAGAAGAGGTTTATTATCTGCAGTGGCTGAAAATGCCATCAACAAGTGGTATGTTGTGATGATGCACCCTGATATGGGCCATCTTATACTCATGTCTCCCATAATTCCTGATGGAATACTTTGCAATAAGTCAATCTCCAGTGGTGGCTATGTTAGGTAAGTCTGTCCAGCTTTGTCACCAGTACTTCCTTTTTTGTGACAATGCAACCCAACTTCATTACCGTGATTCCCATTATTATGTCCCAAAGTAGAGGTTGCCAAGCCCACATAATCTGCCTGGCAGATAACATTAAACTTTGAGAAGGAAATATAAATTTTCCTGGAAGTCTATCAGATGTAGATGTACGATTTTCAGTAGTTTTCCATAGTGATTAATTAAGAAAGATAGATGATTGTAACAAATGGCTAGAAAATTTGGGTGGACCAATGGAAACTCCTCCTGCCTTTAAATGCAGCAACATCTCATTTTGTTCTAAAAGCTGAAGTGCTTATGAAGTCAGCTGATCTCAAAAGAATATCCTTGGATAGGCTGTTCCATGACAAGTAACCAATAATTAAGTCCTCTAGAAGGCATTACAACTTTCTGGCTAGACTTGAAAGATCTGTTTTGCTAAGGTTGGAATAGCTTATAGTAGAGATGGTCTAGATAGATTAATGTCAATGAAATTCCACAAAGGCCAAGAGCATTTGAAGGGAATTGCACTCTATCAGAAGTTCTTAACCTGGAGTGTGTAAAGTTTTTCAAAATATTTTGATAATTATTTCAATATATTGGTTTTTTTATAATTGTGTATGCTTTATTAATTTTAAAACATTATACTGAGAAAGTGGTCAGAAGTATTTACTGGATATTCAAAAGGGTCATTGACACAAACAAAGAAATTAAGAACATCTGGATTTAGCTAATCTATAAGGTCAACTCTAAATGTCTTTGTGTATAACTATCTTCCTCTTTCCAGTAGAGATCATTACTGTCAACTTCATTGCTTCTGTTGTTGTTGTTTTGTTTGTTTGTTTGTTGTTTTTTTGAAGTAATTGAGGTTAAGTGACTTGTCTAGAATCATACAGCTAATAAGTGTTAGATTTCTGAGAGCAGATTTGAACTTCAGTCCTCTTGACTTCAGGTCTGGTACTCTATCCACTGAACTATCTAGCTGCCCCTCATTTTTATTTTTTAAGGAGTTTACTAGGGTATTTTGGAGTTCTGTATGGACTAAAATAGAATATATGATTTGGTAAGTTGTCTTATTTCTCTATGTTAATTTGTTAGTTTTATTCTTAGTTTTATTTGTATATGTACACTTTAATTTATGGAATTGATGTATTCTTATAAGGTTTTCTTTTAGCTTAATTTTTATAAATTACATTCTATTTCAAATACAGAATGAAAATATGCCTTAGAAAAGATGACCTTAGTACATCAGTTTTCCAAATAAAGATTTTCTTTTTAAAGTAAATAATTATACACAAATATTTCTGTTCTTTAATAAAAATGCAACACTTATAATAAGTTATTAACTGAAGAATTGTTGGATGCAGCTTCCATGAGGAGTATGAAGCCCAACAGTTGGAGGGAAAAGAGGAAGGCTAAAAGAATGTTATTATCATTTATTTTAGAGTATTTTCAAGCCTTATCAGGTGAAGTCAATATCGTGTTTGAGCTGAACCTCCACTTCCCAGTTCAGAGGACCATCAGCTAAAGCCCAAGATTTTTGTAGATTGATAGAAAAAAAAAGAATAATATCTTATGTATTTTCCATTTACCTCAACCAGGGCAACTGCAAACCTGACTTTGTGAGATGGATAGCATTTTTCCAGAAACCAGCTTTAAATGGATTTAGGATTAAATTCAAGAGAGGCCAAAAATTCATGACAGTAACACCTGAGAATTTTGAAAATGTGGAGGAATTCCAGAAATCTTTATGAAAAAACTCATAATGTGATGATTTTATAGTTTTATGATTCACAGTGGAAATACAAGTAAAAGACAGAGTGGTTGATTGTCTTTTGTTTGAATAGATCATTTCTATTTCCCTTTAACATTTTAGGGAATAATACTGTATTTAATGAATTTTATATTTAGATCTAATCTTCATTAATATTCATAATCATTGTCTAGAATTAGATTGATTCCCAGAAACCACCTAACACAAGACCTGTTGAAAAAACTGATTCCTAGAGAGATTTAATGATTTGCCTTACGTTCATGATGGTTATAAGCCTCAAAGATGAATTTTAAACCCAGGGCCTTTGACTCTGGAGCCAATTGCTTTTTCCACTGGGCCATTCATTGATTAGATGGTGGAGGAAGGGTGCTTACAATTTGCAAAATTAAGGATTATATTATAGTAAGGTATCTGTGATGTTTAGAAATCAAGTCGTGAAATAGTATCATTATATCTGTTTGTGAAAGAAAGCTGATTTGCTCAACTTTTTTTTTGAATATTGGATCCCTTTGGCAGTATATGGATTGCTTAGAACCCTCTCTTGAAAAATAACATTTAAAGTACACAAAATAAAATACATAGGATTACAAAGAAATTTGTAGAGGAATTTTGAAATATGGTTATCTTAAAAAAAAGTTCACAAAACCCAGATTAAGATCCTGTAAAACAGAGTATTTGGATCTTATGGTTTTGAGATTGTAAAATATAAATGTCCAGATAAGCACTATCTGTGTAACAATTACAAATCACCCTTTTGGGATAATGAAGGTCTTAAACTTCTTGAACTCAGAGCCCTCTTCTGACTGATGCTATGATCTTGAAAGTGCCTCGCATAGTGTTCATCCTTTGTTTTCAGAGAGGACCAATGATATAATAGATGATATCTTGACTTGCATGTGAATTGGACCTAAGTGAGGCAGAGTTGTGCTTCTTGTGTCATCAGAGTTCATTGGCAAGGCAGAAGTCAAGATGATTAGAGATGGTTTGGAATGCTGCAAAGTGTGAGGAGACAATTAAAATTCAGTAATGAGATTTATGCTACCTTTGCTTTTAAGAGCAGAAATATAGTTTCCTTGCTAATAAACAGTGAAGCCTTCTCCCAACAGTTGATCATGAGAAGCTTACCAGGAGAAAAGGGGCATCTCTTTGTGAATAAGTCAACCAAATACAAATGAAATCATATTTGGGAAAATATTCCAGAAAATAAACTGAGTCCAAGAGGTACCTGTTCGTTTAAGTGAACAAAGGAAAAAACATGGCCCAGTTTCCTTGTAAGAATTCTTTGATGATTATGTCAACTAGTAATTTAAGGTTACAACTAGCAATTGGGAGGCCCCTAGATTTAAATTTTTAAAAATTATTATTAAGTGTTAGTATGATCAAGTGAATAGAGAGCAGACTTTGGGGTCAAGAAGACCTGATATGTAGGTTGTGTTACCTTGAGCAAGCAATTGAATCTCTCGGTGCCTGCACCCTCCCATACAAACAAGTCTGTAAAACTGTAAGTGACATAAATTCTTGAATCAATTGAAGGAGTTTTCTCATGAAAAATTTTCTACAACCAGGAAATCACAGGACTGGACAATTTCTTTTTTTTTTTTTTTTTTTTTTTTACTATGCGTAGGAAAATTTAGACTTACCAGTTGTGGGAAAAAGAAGTCTATGGCCTAGAAAAGCCACTGCTTTCAGGTAGTTATCCTCCTAAACTATTTATCCCTGGATAAGGAGTGATTTACCAAAGATAACTTGTGTGCAGATGGGTAATAAAATTCAGGGTAATTTTATGCACATACAAGTGGTCATATTTGTGTAGTGGGCTCGTCCAAAAATAATTTTGGATGCTGTTTTTACGGTAAAATTCAAGCCAGCAGAGTCATAAATAACTTATGAATAAATAATTACAGTTCATAAATACCTCGAGCTGTGTTCTACACAACAGACATTTTTCCACATTGGGATAGAAGATGTGACAGGCGTAGCTGATGTTGCAATAACAACTTCTGCCTACATCAGTGGGTTATTGAGATTTATTCTTTCAATACATATTCAATAGATATCAACACTACAATGAAACTTTGAAATCAGAATGTTAGACCAAGAATTGTTAAAGAGGATTAATTTTCTTGAAAGAAGAAGCAAAAGTTTCTTTTCTCTAGAAAATGTGAATTAATGCAGCTCACTAAAGAATTTCATCCTTTTTCATCTGTTGTTAAAAGCACTTATTGAGCATTTCCTCATGGAATGCTATGCAATAGTACCTTTAAAGGAGCTCCCAAGAAGAGTTTTATTCCAAATCAACAATCTGAATTTCAAAGGAGTAAAGAATGAATTTTTGGTATTCCTTTACCTTCTCTCACAGAACATTCTCTGAGGCGAAGGTACTACATTACCACTGAAAGGCGAAAAAGAGAATTGCTTCAATTTTTTAAAAAAAGAAAATTTCTGGCTTATCTTGAGGGCCATGCTGAGAGGGACACAAGTACAGCTACCATACAACAGTCTATTTATCATGGACTTATTGAGCTAAAAAAAATTTTCAAAGAGTCCTTATTTTTTTTCCTCCTTGGAAAAATAAAGGCAGATTCAAATTTTCTGCTAAAATTCAAGTCTGTGATTCTCATAAATCTAGTTTAAGAACTTAGGACTAAGAGCTGTAAGATGCTGTATCCTGAAATAATACAATTAAACAACCACATGACATTTTATTTTATGGTGGCCACATAAGGATCCCAATTAATGATGTGATGTTCAACATGAGGGAGCCTAGTATGGAAATCTCCTTCACAAAAACATACAACCTGTCAATGATTTAGTAGGTAAGTCTTAGAGAATTACTTGATATAGAAAGATATTAAGTGACTTTTGTAGCATGTCAGAATGACATTTGAACTCAGTATTTCTTGATTTTAAATCTAACACTTTTTTCACTGTCATAATGCTTTATAATTGATGGTGTTAATATTAATTAATAATAATTATATTATAATCATAATTAAGTATTCATTTTTAAATTCCTGATCTATAGATTGCTAAGGAAACTCCCTGTACCATTATGAATTATCCCAGAGCCTAGAATTGCCTACAGCATAGAGATGAAGTGATTTGCCTAGAGTCACATAATCATTGAATGATAGAGGCTATCATTAAACCCAAGGCTTCTGGACACTGAGGCCTGTTCTGACCTCCTGAGGCATGACCCAGCTTTCCTATGGTGTGATCACGAGTGACATTTTGGTACAATGTTATTTTAATATTTATTGCCATCTCTACCTTTATCTTTTAGGTTCTGGGCTGGAATTTCCAGTTTTTCTTAGTGAATCCTTAGAAGTTCTGTGCCTCAATGACAATCAGCTTGATGTGGTCCCACAGTCTGTCTGTCTACTGAAAAGCTTATCAGAACTCTATTTAGGAAAGTAAGTACAAAGTAGGAAAGTAAGTTGTATAATGCCTATTCCATGACTTGCACATCCAGTCTTGCTGCCTAAATTAGCAAACCTCTTCCACTTTGTGGTGGCTCTCAATTGCATAAATCAAAAATAAAAACAGTTTCATCACCTGAAATAATCGTGGGCTTTTATAATTCAAGTTGGATGGTTTGAAAAGATTTTTAATTTTTTGGAAAAAATAGCATTTTGTAAAATTTAGTTCTTTGCATTCCCCCCACACACATTTGAAGGTTTTATGAGGATTATTGGCCATTATATGAAAGTTTGTAAAATTCTTCACACTTCAAAATATATTTGGCACTTTAAATTTACTGCATCTATATTTGGAGTGCAAAGAATTTTGCAAACTTTCTTTTAATAGCTAATAATAATCCTCAATACTTCCTTCAAAAAGGAGAGAAGCTAAAATTTACAACCCCATTATCCTTTTCTCCTTAAAGAGAAAAAAAGGAGCCAATTTGATTTAAATATGATTAATAAAAATACAAAATTTGTTCACTTTTCATGATCTTCCGATGACACATTTTTGTAATCTTTTATGGTAATAAAATTAGAGGAAAATGAAACACAGTTCTGAGACCCAAGGTTCCTAGAGGAAAAAAATTTCCATCTCTCTCACTGAATTTTTCCAAAGGGAAAGAGTTTAAAATAAGCAATGGAACACTAGAAAAATAGAACAAAGATTCAGTGCTTATGATGGAAATTGGAAACTTTAGTTAGTAATGAATAAGACATAATCTTTGCCCAGTGGTCATCCCAACATTGATGTGTGTGTGTGTGTTTTCAGTAATCCAGGTCTTCGAGAACTTCCTCCAGAACTTGGGCAGTTAGCCAATCTTTGGCAGCTAGATATAGAAGAACTGAATATCAGCAACATTCCAGCAGAGATTCAGAAAGAAGGTAGGCAATCTACTTATCGACTACCCATATTCTGATTAGATTATCTCCTTGAAAAAAATGATTCCCTAAATTATAATGAGTACAGAGCAATTGTATAACAGATAACAGGATTCCATTAGAGTTCTGATCTCATCAGTAGGATTATTTCCTTCAGTTATTCACCAATCCATAGCTATACCTGTCCTTTCTGTGCCCCTTTTGTCCATATTCTCTTCTGAGTCTACAGTCATTCATGGGGCACCTTCCTCACTTTCAGATATTAACAAGCTCTAATTTGGTTATTTATATGAATCATTCAAAAAAATAAAATGACATAAGATTTTTTTCTTCTGGTTTTAAACCAATACAATTTGGCCATAAACAGAAACTATGTTAATCATATATAAGAAAAATGTGTTGCTTTTTCTTTGTGACTTGCTGAAGACTTTAACCCATGAAACTCATCAGTGTTGTTTCTTCTCTGTTATTCCACTGTAATGCCTTTTCTTAATAAGTATCATGTTCATTTTTGAATTCAGTTTCCTATATGAAGTTTTCTTTTTCTCCCCCCCCCACTCTCCAATAGAATTTGAAAATACTATTTGGATGCAAGCAAGTATATTTTTTTCCACCTTCTTATGATTTTTTTGTATAGGCCCCAAAACTATATTAGCTTACTTGAGAGCTCAACTTCGGAAAGCAGAAAAATGCAAGCTGATGAAAATGATTATTGTGGGTCCTCCACGACAAGGCAAGTCAACTCTCTTGGAGATTTTACAGACTGGGAGACCTCCACAGATGATGCACAGTGACGCCACTATCAGGACCACCAAATGGGAACTGCAAAAACCACCTGGACTGAAAGCAAAGGTCAATAATGATTAGAATTAAAGGTTGATTTGGTTGGGAGGGAATTTCTTAGTTGGTTCTCTTCTCCAATACATGAGAGTTATTTTTAAACGTAAGTTTAGACACTGCCAAGGTGTTTCTCCCATGACACTCATTCCATTACATTCTTTGGTCAAATAGAATTGTTTTCAAAGCAAATTTCTTAGTGTTCCTTCATTATCTCTCACTATAGGTGAAGCTGAAATTTAGCCAGTGAAATGGGCAAGTATCTGCCTGCATCATCATTTTTTTTATAAATAAACAAACAAATGAAATTAAAACAAAATAATTAAATAATAAATAAAATCTATTTAAAATATACAAATAACAAATAAAATAATAAAAATTAGTTTAAGGCTTGACTTTAGGTGTGTATGTTAGTCATCATATTCTTTATGCATTTTTAGTGTAATGCAGTTAAAAAGTTCTCAATACCAAAACTTCTACATGTATTAAATAGGTAATTATATAAATATTTGTACATGTGTATGAATGTATACTCACATGCATGCATATCTCTGCCACTCTGAAGAGTGAGAAATTTTTGTCCTGAGAATAACAGTGTAAGGAAGTTAGATTTATCTTACAGAGCTAATGGAGAAATAATAATAATAATAGTAACTGACATTTATGTAGCACTTACTATGTGCCAGACACTCTGTTCAGCACTTTATAGTTATTATCTCTTTTATTCCTTTAACCCTGGGAAGGAAGTGCTGTTATTTTCCCCATTTTACAATCAAAGCAACTGAGGCAAAGCCAAAGTGACTTGCCCAGTGTCACACAGCAAGTAAGTATCTAAGGCCAGATTTGAACTCACATCTTCCAGACTCCAGCCCAGCACTGACATATCAGAAAATAATTTCTTTGTAGATTGCCCTGGGTATTGTCGCCCTTTTGTACTCCTAGAGATTCCAAGGCACCCATCTAACACTTCATCGTGGAAAGCCTTGAGTGTCCTGATGTACACATCCCGTTGGAATTTTCCAATAGTCATCCTCCCGAGAACATTCTTCAATGAATCATTCAATGGCAGAAAGAAGCCTTTCTTTATGCTGAGTCCTTCATGTAAAATTGCTTCTCGGATTGAAGAAATCTAGTTCAATCAATTAGACATTTAAACTGAATTTAAATTCTGACAAGGACACAGAGTCTAATCTTCACAAGAACAGAGTTCTATCCTTGAGAGTCAAAATAGTCAAAACATTTTTCTCCTGCTAATTAATACTGAAGCCTGCTCCCCCAGAGTAGCCAAGACATAAGCCTCAGCTAATTAGTATCAGAAAAGGACTTTGCAGTTTTTTTGATGAAAGGAAGTTGTTTTTTCCCTAATGTACCCACATTTTGGATTCAGTCATTAACAATTACTTAATGCTATTATTATTCCTTTAACTGTGATTAAGAATTATTGGTCTTGAGGGCCCATTACTGGGTTACTCTCATTCAGAGTTTTCCTTACCCTTTTCTGTCATAAACATGAAGCCTCCTCCCGTTTAATTAGAGGAAAAATCATGAATGCTTGAATAAGCTGAACAGCTTGTTTCTTATAAAGCTGTGCTTGGCATTCCATTGACCTTTGAAACATGAGGGCCCTTAGTTGATTCTATAAAGATAAAGACTCAGATTGTGTCTTTGAGAAGTTACAGGGAGCACGGTAAGAATCTCTCTCTACAATCAGATGCCAGATACACAAACTTGGCCTGTGAAGCTCTGTAAAATTAACTTTCACGTGAGGAAAGCCCAGTTATCTCGTGCTCTTCCAGGCAGTCTAACATGCTAACTTACGTTTGACCCTTGGTATGTCAGCAAAGGGTTTAGGAATCCCCAGAGATGGTGTTCGCTGCTCTACAAAGTTTGGAAACCAGAATCTCTCCTCTGATCTTGCTTCAGGTTTAACATCAGTGCCTGAATGCTAAAAAGTGATCTCAGCAATGGGATTTCCTCCAGCTGAATTTCTTAAAACCATTTTCAGCTGAGAACTAGATTTAAAAGTCCTCTCAAATCTGCTCCAGACTAAGGTCAATATAAAATCCCAGTGTCTCATTGAGGTTGCTAATGTCATACACAGCAGAAGACCACCAGTTAAAAAAAAAAAAAAGTACCATCTCTCTCATCATCAGGATGAATGGCTGGGCCCTTTTCCAACCCACTGATTACTGATTTCTGAAAGGAACAAAGAGAACATTGAAACTTTTTAAATGTCCTTTTTTTCTAAGCACCCAAGTCTTGAGTAATAAGTTCACCACAATCTCTAGGATTTACGGAAACAGTTTGTAAAAATGGCTTTTTGTTATTGTTGTTGTTCAAGTAGGTTGATTCTGTGGAGTTCAATGTTTGGGATATTGGTGGCCCAGCCAGCATGTCCACAGTCAATCAGTGTTTCTTCACAGACAAAGCCCTGTATGTAGTTGTTTGGAACTTAGCATTAGGAGAAGAAGCCGTCGCAAATCTTCAGTTCTGGCTGTTGAATATTGAGGTAAGAAGCCACTGACACTTTGTTTTTTAAGAATCCAGAATATACAGTGGGACTGTGCTGTATCTCTTAGACCCGTATCCATTTACTTCAGAGGCTATTTAAATTTGGGATGGCCTGGGCAGAAGACCGCAGAAATGTAATAACCGACTCCTGCTGTTAATCAGTTGTAGCTGTCCTATATCCCTTCTGTACATGAAGGGAAGGGAATAAGCATTTATTAAGGACCTATTATGTGCCAGTGTATTAAACACTATACAAATATTATCTCATTTGATTTGATCCTTATACAAATCCTATGAGGAAAATCCCCTTTTTACAGTTGAGGAAACTAAAACAAGCAGAAGTTTGTTTAAACAGCTAGCAACTATCCTGTATTTGAATCCAGGTCTTCCTAATTCCAGGCCCAACATCCTACCCTCTTTACCACCTAGCTGGATCCATCCAAGTGATATAATCTAAGGATATAATAATAACAGACACTTATAGGTTTGCAAACAAATATTATTTCATGTGGACCCCACAGCAATCTATGAAGTAGATACAGTATACATGGTATTGACCCATTTTACAAAGAAGGAAATAAAGCCTCATAGAGAAGATTACTTGCTTGTAGTTATGTAAAGATAGAATATGAACCCACATTTATTCCTGACTCCATATTCAAGGGCTACCTTGGGGTCCCTCTGTGAGTCTTTGTCTATCAATGTGCCATCTTGCCTGAGATTCATCATAAACACTTCTTTGGAAAAGACTCCATTAGGGTGATGTGTTCCGTTAGTTATCACTTAGCATACAGCAAGACCCGAAAGGACACAAAAAATCAATTTTGATGAGAGAAAATCAGTAAATCTCAAATATGGAACACAAGCCTGAGTAGAGCAGCACCAAGAATCCGATCCTTAGTAAACAGTCATTGATGAGCTACACAACACCAGCAAGACTAGTGGAGGATTGTGGATAAAATATCAAGACATTTTCTACCCCTTGTATCTCTGTTGTAGTTGGCTGGATGTTTATTCTTGAACATCACTTTCTGCTAATGAGTTTTTAAAAGAAATGTTTTAAACCAAAAGGGCCTTCACAATTGAGAAGCTATAAACAAGTTGCAGACCTTAAAAAATATGGGAACACTTAAGGAATTTAGTTCTTTGTTTTCTCTAGGCTGTTCATTGCCATCTTCTAAGGGTTTTTGTTTGTTGTTTTTTGGGTTTGGGTTTTACTGTTACTGTTCTTTTGCATCTGGGTACATAACAGGTGACCCATCCACTTGGTTTTTCCCTTGCAGGCAAAGGCCCCAAACTCAGTCGTGCTAGTAGTAGGGACACACCTGGACTTAATCGAGACTAAATTTCGTGTTGAAAGGATTGCTACGCTGAGAGCATACGTGCTGGCACTTTGTCGATCCCCCTCAGGATCAAGAGCCACTGGTTTTCCAGATATCACCTTTAAACATTTACAGTGAGTGACCTTTGTCTTGTTCAGTGTCCATCGCTCCATTGCGTCCCTGGACAGTGTGAATCTTGTCCTTCTGCCTCTCTGTAAGGACAGTCTTCATCCAGCAACTCACCTGAGTTTTGCAGAGCCTCTTATTCAGTGGGCCTCAAATTTTTTAAATAGGAGCCAGTTCACTGTCCCTCAGACTGTTGGAGGACCAGACTATAGTAAAAACAAAAGCTCACGCTCTGTCTCCGCCCCTCAGCCCATTTGCCATAACCCTGTGAGCGGGCGCATCCGGCCCTCAGGCCGTAGTTTGAGAACCCCTTCCTCTAGTACTAACCCTATCTTCCACAGGACTTTTTAGGCTCCTTTGTATTGTGGACTTCTTTGATAGCTTAGTGAAGCCTATGAAACCATCTTCAGAATCATAGTTTTGTTGTGGTTGTTTTAAGAAAAAAGTAAAGAACACTAAAGATTAGTGAAAATAAATTTGTAATTTTTTCCCATCTAAGTTCATAGACTCCTTAAAATCTATCCACAGACCCCAGGTTAAGAATCTCTGTTCTCAAGGGTAGAAAATCTAGCTACCCTTAGGGAACTAGCCTCTAGGGACCTTAGGAAGAGAAAGATAAAGGGCCAGATTTTGTCCTGCAGCAAAAAGGGGGCTATGGAAACACTCCTGAATTTTATGAATTTTTTTGTGAATTTCTCAACAAAGAGGCTGTCACTTTTCAAGATCCAGGGATTGCCAGGTTAGTGATAAATATTCACCTAGTTCCTCCTGAAGTTCCAGGAACCCCATTTCACTGAATGGAAATCCAATACAGACATTGTATTGTGAACACTCCCTATCCAGTGGGGGAATTTTTGTGAATTAACACAAAAAGTCCCTTATCATTGCTGATGCCTGAGGCTCTTTCCACTTGACCATTGATGAAAGCAGGTTTGACCCAAAGCTGCTGATACAAATCAAATTTCTTAAAATTTCCCTTCACCACACTTTTTTTTTTTTTCCTGAGGGGGAAAATATTTTGTGAGAATGCATCTTTGTGTAGGGAAGTCATATAGCTTTATTTCAGTGAAACATCTTTTAAAACTGTATTGTGGAGGAAAGGGCAGCTGGGTGGGTATGCCTGATTTGGAGCAAGCAGGTTCTTCCTGAATGTCTGGGGTTACTTTTTTTCTTTTCCCATATGGAAACATTTCTTAACTTGTAAAGGCTATAAGTTTTTCTTGGAGTCGGAGAGAACAAAAGTCCATTTCATCTAAACTCCTGAGTCACATGAGAAGAGGCAATGGAACAGGATTAGTGCCTTTTTAAAAATCAAGTCACTCCCCCCCTTTACAAAACAAAACAAAACAAAAAAATCAAAAAATGAAAATTCCCAAACTAAAAATCAATTAAGCATTAAGGTAAACAAAGGCCTATTGGCAACCGATCTCCCTTCTGCAAGCTTGGATTCCCTTTGCAGTAATTCTATCAGCAGGAGAGAGCCTCCTTTTGGTAAGGAGGATGACTTGGGCCCCCTTCAGGAAATCCCAGGCCCCTGTCTCCTAGGATAAAATAGATTCTGTGTTGGCCAGAGAAGTATTGGCAGCCGTTTCCACCTCTCCCTAATGACAGATCCCTGCTTAGACTGTACCACATTCTTGGCACAGCCCCGGATTCCCTGCTGTAGATTTTCCTACTATGGAATTGAGTTCCATTTACTTGCAGTACACGTTGACTGGATAAAGAATACGGACTCTGGTTTTTGATGGGTCATATCTCCCCACTCCAGTCCTCATGTCCCTCTCCTTTTCCCTCCTCTTTTCCTTCCCCCCCCACCTTCTCTTCCCACATAGGGAAAAGTTCCCTCCAGGTCAAGTAATTGAGACTATACAGTGCCTTGTTAAGAAACAAAGCAATGGAAATAATAATGCACTGAGGAGTTTAGTCTTCCTGTGAGTAAATATTACTCTATTTTTCCCCCTTTCCATTTGCAGTGAACTCTCTTGTAAAAGTCTGGAAGGCCATGAAGGACTCCGCCAGCTGATTTTTCACGTTACATGTAACATGAAGGATACTGGCAGCACAATTGGCTCTCAGAAACTTGCAGGAAGACTGGTGTGTATTTCTCATCTCATTAAAAACTATCTTGTCCCGCCTGGCTCCTGTTTGTTTGGAGATTCGCATATTTTCATTTTTTTTGATTATAAAATGATGTGTAATGTGTCATTGGTTCCTTGAGGGGTTGGGGAGGCAGAAAGGGAAAGCATGTTTTAGCGGAAAGTTTACTGATCAAATAGAGCTTTCATAAAGTCACAGAAGTTAGAACTGGGAAGGATTTCAAGACATCATCACATTCAGTCCTCTGCCTTTACTTTAGATAGGGAAGCTCCCTGCTTCCATCACCACTATCCTCCACTTGAGTCTATGAGGAAATGCTCATTTTGTTTGGAGCTTGTTATAAATTCACAATGAAAAAAAATAAAATGGGCAGAAATATTTGCTTGTTGAATTTGTTGTATGCCTTAAAAAAAAAAGCACCGTTTACATTGTGGAAAGTTGTAGTTTTATTTACAATCCTGGGCTTCTGTTCTTCAGTATCTGTGGAAGTGCTCATTTTGTTTACAGTCTATTAAGTTCAAAATGAAAAATAAATAAAATGGATAGAACAACCAGTAAATCAACATTTTATTAAGTGCCTATTATGTTCTAGGCACCATACTAAATGCTGAAGATACAAAAAGAAGTAAAAGTCAGGCCCTGCCCTCAAGAAGCTTATAATCTAATGATGGAAATAATACTCAGACTTTATTGGATAAACGGGAAATATTTAACAGAAGATGACATTCCAAGGCACTAGAATTAAGAGACCTTGGGGAGATGAGGGAGGTCCAGAGAGGTAATGATTTGTCCAAGATTCCATAGTTCGTATGTAGCAGATTGAGATCACAGCTAAACTAACTGGAAATGGTATGTTTCCCACAGTAACCTGGCAAGGCCTTTGTCTGACCTAATTCACAGATACCAAGGAGTTACCTCAGTCTCCAAGAAGCAGTCATAGCTGAGCAACAGAGACGAAATCAGGCAGATGATGTCCAGTATCTGACAGATAAACAGATAGAACAAATAATAGAACAAACCCCAGGAAATGACATCAATGACTATGAAGACTTACAATCTGGTAGGCTATGGAATTGGATCCTAAAATCTTGGAGGAAGCAACTGATGAATATTGTGACTGGGGGGAGGACAGGCTGGTGGGGAAACGTGAAGCTGTGAGAGAAGGAGGTGTCCTAAGGAGAAGATGGGACTTCCTGCTATTGTACTTCAGTGAAACTTAATGATTACTTGGGGAATTAGAATTTGAACTTCAGTGAAAATGTGAAAACTTTTTAAAGTAAGCCAATAGGACTGTCTGATAATATAAATAAAAACCTACCAAAGCCCAAGAGGAAATTAAATAATAACAATAATAATAATTAATTTTTACCTACTATTTTAGCATATTATTTACAAAGCTTTTTTTTTTTTTAACAAATATCTCATTTTGTCCTCACAACCACCTTATTATCCCTATTTTACAGATGAGAAAACTAATGCAGACAAGTTGGGTGATTTGCCTAAGATCATACAGCTAGTAAATATCTGAGGCCCAATTTTAATTAATATCTTCTTAACCCCATATCCAGGATTCTGTCTGCTACACCACCCAGCTACCTCTATAAGAGACCATGAAAAGAATCTTGAGAGCTACAGATTAATATAATGAGATAATATCTCAATCTATGACATTTGGAAGTATTTCTTTTTACTCTAAAATTAACTTGTTCATACATCCTCCTGTGAGGATTGCTCAATTCAAGTTAAGTCCTCATTGTACAAGAAACATGAGAGACAGCATGGTGTAATGGTTCAAGAGATATCTGTGGAATCAGCAAAAATTGGAATCAAGTGCTGTTTCTGACAAATGTTGACTCTGAGACCCTAAAAAAGATTTCATCTCTCAGTGCCTTAAATAGTTTTCTGAGACTGCAGATGCAGACCAACAGTAGGAAAAAAACAATTTCCACACTGGGAGTTACTTCTCTACACCAGTGAATTGTGTGACTATTTTCTTTCTCCCCGAAAAAAAATTTTATGTGGGAGGTTCTGGGAATACAAAAATAAGAATTAAGTAATTTCCCTCTAATATCAGTATTTGGTTGTCTTCTATCTTTCTTGGATTAGCTATCAGCTTCCTCATAGAAACAGGAACACTCCTACATTTCCCAGACACAAGCCATGGACTTAGAAACCTCTACTTCCTTGATCCAATCTGGTTATCAGAATGTCTGCAACGGATTTTTAACATTAAGAGCTCCAAGTCAGTGGCCAAGAATGGAGTGATTAAAGCAGAGGATCTCAGGATGCTATTAGTTGGAACAGGCTTCACTGAACAAACAGAAGAACAATATTTTCAATTTCTAGCCAAATTTGAAATTGCCTTGCCAGTTGCCAATGACAGGTAAGTTGATTTGGTATTTGGATGCTACTAATCAGGAGGGTGACAATAATTAAAACCCTAAAGAAGAGGGTCCAGGAGATCTTTGACAATTATTTCTGATAGATGATAATAACAGCTAGCCTTTATATAGCATTGTAAAATTTGGAGAGTCCTTCATATCAACTCTCTAATTTTTTTTGGATAGTACTACCAATCACTCAGATTCAAATTCTTGGGTTTACCTTTTATTCTTTTCTCTTCTTCCTAATTTAACTTTACAAATATCTCATTTTAACTTCACAACAATACTTGGAGGAAAGTGCCTTTATTTTCTCCATATTTTATTCTTTATAGACAAATAGTAAGTTACTTTCCTAGTGTCACATATGTAGTAAGCATATGAGGTAGGATTTGAGCTTGGATCTTCCCGATTACAGATACTCACTACTATCCTAGTTGTCCTTTTCTGGACACTCTCCAGTTTTTTCATTGTCTTTCCTAAAATGTGATGGCCACATTTCACAAAATGTGAAACTGTGTCCCCTTTAAAATTATCACTCTGAAACTCTGTTCGTTTTTAATCTATAAAATTATTGCTCTGAAATTGTGCCCCCTTTGATCTGAGAAATCAAGGTCTCCCAGGCCCCAGGGAGTCTAGAGAGGGCTCATCCTCTCAGGATGATACAAGCAACAGTATTCAAGGGCAATCAACTCCCATTGATCTTTTAGAAAATCACATCCTTATTCAGGAAATTCTAAATTCCCATTCAATTGAGAAATCCTGGTCTGATCAGCTCAAACTGCCCCTACTCGCCCCCAGACAAGAGCTGCTCATAAAATAGGTCTACTTTCACTCATTTCTTTGCAGAATGTCCAAAGTAGGACCCTACTCACTGAAAGGCATTCTCTTCTCAGTGCCAGCCTCCATTTCCCTAATAGGACTTTGCCACTGAAGAAGTCAATTTTTTCTAGCTAAGCTGACTTCTTATCCAACAATAAATCTCCATTTTTGCCATTAATATTTTGGGTTTATGAATTCTTTCACGAAGAACTTGCGCCTCCAACCAAGAGAGGATTTCCACAATTCTCTGCCCTGGCACTAACCTCATCACTTGTATTCCAACAGAACACAGTACAGCCTAGTAGGCTTATTTCTAGACAGAAGATCTCTTTTAATGTACATAGAATATTAGTCATTTTGAATGTCATGACTAGGCTTTATGACTGCTACATCTTTTTCTTTTGACTTATTGTCCAGATATTTTTCTCCCACCTTGTACTTATGAAATTGATTTTTAACACAAGTACAGTACCTTTTGTTTATCCTTCTAAAATGTTATTTTTTAGATTAAATACAGTATTCTAGCCCACCAAGATCTATGTGGACTTTGTCATCCAGCAGGCTAGCTTTCTTTCCCTCCAATTGATGTATGCCTTTCCCTAAAATTGATAAAAATACAAACCTGTTTAGGGTTACAGCATTCACTTTATATTAGGGAAGAAGACAGAAAAGGATACTAGTCAGATAATTCAATCATTGAAACTTGAGATGATAGGGATCAGAACAAGAGATATTGCTTAGCATTATGATCATTCTCTTCAAGCATTTGAAATGTTGCCATAAGATTAGACTTGTTCTGCCTGCCTTTAGAGGGGAAAACTTGGAGCAATTAGGAGTAGAAAAGATCATTCAAGTTTGATGTAAAGAATGACTTTTTGAATTACAAAAGTGACCTGAAAGGGAAAGGAGCAGACTCAAGACATAGTACTTTTCCGGGAGGTCTGCCAGTGAAGGCTAGGTGACCTTTTGTGGGGATGTTATTGAGGTGATCCTTGTTTAATGTATCAAATTAACCAGGTGTCCTCTGAGATCTCATGATTCTCTGCAGTTTAGAAACCACCTTAATTGGAATCAAAAGATTGCCCTGCTCTATACTCCCTACTTGACCTGGGCAAGACAGTTTATCACTCTGAATATCTATTTTCTTATCCATATAATGGAGGGAGAAGAAGTAGATGTGCTCTAAAGTTCTTTCCATCTCTAATCCCCCAGGGTGGCAAGAGTGGAACTGGAAAGGAAAAGAGATGAAGATGAAAGGCATTGCAAACAAAAAATCAATACAAGTTGCTTATTGATTAGACATGAAGGGCAGAGGAAAGTGAGGAGGCAGAAACCTTCCTAATGTCTTTTCTATCTCTAAATTCCATTATCTTCCCAGTAACCGTCATTGTCCAACATATTTAATTGACCTTCAAATTGCCTACATTTCTGGAATTATTTTTATAGATATCTTCCAAGGATAATTTATTGGCTATCTAACAGGTAGTCCATTAGCTTTATGACACAAAATTGCTATATTGCTGCTTGCTGTTGTGTCCAAGTTTTCATACCTCTAATTGCTCCAAATCAAAGTTTGATAATATCATGGTTTTTATAATATGTTTGAAAATTTAGAGGTTCTGTTTTTTCTGTTTTTCAGGACTTTACATATCAAACATGATTTCAGATAGGAGATAATTTACTTTCTAAAATATTTTAGGGAATGTTCTCATAAAAGGTTCTGTGACTTCACAGTGGGTATGATGTTGGAATTGAACTTCTTGAACTTTAATCAATCTTAAACCTTACAGCTTTTTAAGAGGATTCATTATTTCTCTCTATAAGAGCAAAATTCAAGCCTCTTTATTAAAATTGTTATTATTTAAACATTACAAAGATGCATTGTTAACTTTCCATTGTATATCCTTTTGTTCAACTTTTTTATGTCTACCTCTATGTGACTCTATTTGCAACTTTTTTGGCAAAGATACTGGAGTGGTTGGCCATTTCCTTCTCCAGCTCATTTTACAGATGAAGAAATTTGAGACCAACAGGGTTAAGTGATTTGCTTAGGATCACATAGCTAATAAGTGTCTGAGGTGAGATTTGAACTCAAGCAGATGAGTTTCCTGACTACAGACCCAGCACTCAGTGCACAATGATGCCATATATATAGCTGCTCTGTATACTACTAGAGGAATCTTTACCTTCCTCAGCCTTTTTAATGTAGTCTTACACACAGACACATAACAAATGATACCTTTTCAGCAGAGGTTCTTAAGGAAACAAAGTTCTCAACCATGTTCATTACAAAATGATGAAGATGAAATGACATAAATTCCTTAATGACACAACATTGCAGTGTTTTCATTATGAGCGTGTACTTTCTCAGGCTAAAAAAATAAAACAAAAAAGCCTTTTTATAGACTTAATCTTGCTGTTAGGACACATAAATTTGTCCTAAGTGACTAAAACAATAAATCGTTTTAAAGGAAAAATATTAGCGGTTACTATGTGTCTATCCTGAGTGATTTTTATGTTTCTCAAACTTTCACAGCTATTATTTACTAATGAGTCTCTGGGAATTAAGAGCCAGAAATGACCTTAAAGGTAATTTCCAACTTCCTTTTTTCACAAATGGGAAAACCGATGCATATGGAAGTGAAATGATTTTTCTTGAGATATGGTATAAATGTCAGTGCCATGATCTGAACCTGCCTTTTCTAGTTCCAAATCAGTGCTATTTCTATTACTTTTTGCCCTAACTTCACTGTTGCTATTATAGCTTCATTGGCATTAAAAATCCTTTGATCTCTAATCCATCTTAATGTCATATCTGATCACATTTTTCTAACTACAAATGCTTTCAGAATCCATTTTCTTCACATCACATTACTCTTACAAGATGAATTTATACAATGGAGTCATTTATTTTCACTTGGAACTAAAAATAAGGAATGTAGTTGGTTTTCAGAAAGTCAGGCTTTATTACAAATAATAAAATTCCAACGTCCCCATGATAGATGCTTTTTGAACCTACACAAAACTTAAATGTCTAAAGCATAGCATGCTCTTGAAACCATGCCCTTGCTCAGGCTGTTATCTAGAGTCAAGTCTACTGTAAAGATTCAGCTAAAATTTGATCTATCATATTTTATTTGTTTCAGTTACCTCTTACCACATCTTCTTCCGGCCAAGCCAGGTTTAGATACCCATGGCTTGCGGCACCAGGCTGCGAACACGATTCAGAGGGTGTTTAAAATGAGTTTTGTACCTGTTGGCTTCTGGCAAAGGTTTATAGCTCGGATGTTAATTAGTTTGGCAGAAATGGATCTCCAGGTAAGTTGGTGTCCATCTAAAATAGAACATAAGGGAAGACTGGAATTGTTTCATTGATGTCACTGAGTCTTAGTTTACTGCTTCCTGTTGTGAAAGTGTCCCCTTTTTTTGTCTTGATAAGTACTCTGCTTTTGCTGATGTGAACTTGGTAGTTTTGTCTAGTGATTACTTTTCTTTCCTCCTGGTGTGATTCATTTGGCTGATTTCCATAAATCCCAAATCTACTGCCCTCTTGTCATTTCTTAAGTCCTGATGGTTCATTAAAAACCCAGGATTTGGTCTATTAAGATGAAGATACTGCTTATGGTCACCAAGAATTGTTGTGGCTATATTTAGTTCTATTAAAAAGAATGATAGTTGTCAATTCAAGTTAATTTGATAAAAGATAATGGCCATTACATACTTTCTCCATGCAACACTAGTTGTTAAGTAATTCACATTACCATTAGAATTTTTCTTCCAAGTATAACTGTAATATTAAATTGTATTATCTTGGTATAGTTTTCTCTCCCTTTTGGGCCACTTCAAGGTATGTTCCACCCACTAGCCCACTGTTCTTTTCTGAAAAAGTTTTTTCCCCCTTCCAATGGCTAAATCCATATATATTTACTACTTCTATATTTCAAACCAAAATAGAAAAGAGGTTCTTTGTGATCTTCCAGGCTTGCTGAAGCATGAAGAAAATGAATATAAGAGCTAAGTTTGAAGATTATAAATTTTAACACATAGCTTAACAGTGGGAGAAATGATCCATTTTTAATGCCTAGAGGGTAGACTGATTAAAAGAACTCAATGGGAAAGAATATCTCTCTCCAGGTTTTTGCACATAGGCAAAGATTTTTAAATACCGCTGACCTAATTTCAAACTCTTCTTTCCCATATTTCTTGTCCCACTTTAGAGTATTTAGTTTATAGGCTCTGTGAGAGCATGAACTGGATATGATTTATTCCTTACCCAAAATTACCAGTTTCATCAACCAGGATGGTCAGGGGCTTCAACTTCATACTTTTCAAAGATCAGTTGAAAGAAGAGGGGGTATTTAAGATAGAGAAGCAATGATTCAGGAACTGTGATAAATGCCATCAATATTTAAAAGATAAGTATGTTGTAGAAGGAATTAGGTTTGTTCTGTTGACTCCAGAAAGCCAAACTAGGAGCAATTCATGGTAGATGCAAAGAGCAAAATTTAGTCTTCATGTCAGGAAAAAAAAAAAAACTTCCTAACAATTCAAGACATGTCATGGGCTTCCTCAGCAAGTAGTAGATTATCCCACACTGATCATCTTAAAGCAAAGGTTGAAGTAGCATTTGTTGGATATACTGGGATTCTTCTTATGAGCAAGACTAAATGCTTTTTGTCTACTTTTCCAACTCTAATAATTATCACTTAATAAAATTTTATTTCAGTAAATGGACTTGAATATAGAGCTGTTTTTGTCAATGACCAAAACTTTTCTAAAAACAGCTACAAAACAGAAACAAATTGTTGTGACATACAGACTATTTCAGTGAGGAAAGTAACAGAATATTAAACCTAATAGTCAGTAAGCATCAGGCCTTCAAAAGTTCAGTTAATATTTATTGACAACCATCAGCAAAATGATTTATTATAGAAATGTATTGCCATACCAGTTTAAGACAAAAAGTTTTATTTGTAACTCAGAGGTAAAATTATACAAGTGTGTCATTTTTCTGCATTTTTCAGCTTTTTGAAAACAAGAAGAATACCAAGAGCAGGAACAGAAAAATGACCATTTACAGTTTTATGGGCAGCCAGAGAAACCGTTGCAGCACATTTAGAGTGAAAAGAAACCAGACCATATATTGGCAAGAAGGTCTCCTGGTCACATTTGATGGTGGCTACCTCAGGTAATATGTTTTAATGTTACCCAAAATTAGGTGATATTATGAAAATAATTAAAAGATGTAGTGAAATAATAAACTTCTTTGTCCTGAAATTCTACAATCACTGACTTTAAATCTCAAGTTCTTCTCTTTTGGAATGTAGGTTCTACTAGCCAAATAGAATTTTGAGGGCATCCAACCAAAAAAATCTAGAAGGCTTTCCCAACACTGTCCAGTACTAAGACCTCTTCAATAGAAGTTCACTGACTCAGAGTAAAGGGAAATGAGAGGGGTCATGTACTTTAAAAAAAAAAAAAGATAAAAATTACTTAAATCAGAGGAACATAGGGCAAACCTATTTCTCTGATCACCCCATCATTTATACCATTTCACTATACCTTTATATTCAAAAAAGCATATCTCCAAGACAGAATTTGGGACTTAGAAAGAACCTCATAGGCCATCTATTGCATGTATCCCATATCTCTATAATAACATACTGGCCACTGCTTGAAGGCTACATTGAAAGCATCCTATTCTGCTTTTGGACAATTCTGATTATTAGGTGAAGTTGGAAGGAGAAAAGGTTGAAAGAAGATGAGTCTAGAGAGAAGAACTGCCTCCCCCAACCCCTGAAAAAAAAAGATGGTCATTGAAGCAATTTTTAATACACAGAATACGATAGACTTTTTCTGACATGAAATCTGCTTGCCACCTATTATTCCTTAGTCTGCTTTCTAGGTTCCAACAAAATAAATCTAATTCCTCTTTTTCATCACAGAAACACTTTTTCAAATCTTTGAACATAACTATCCTGTATTCTCTGAGCCTTCTCTTCTTTAACCTTCAATGTCTTACTTCCTTTAACCAGTCTCTCTATAACATGAATTCAAGGCCCTCCACCATTCTGTTTACTCTCTTCTCAATGTTCTTCAGGCTTATCAGTGTCCTTAAACAGTAACACTGTGGACTGAAAACAGCACTTTAGATATGATTTGACTAGGGCAGATAGTCCTCCAAAGAAACTATTACAGTAAACAATTAGTCTTCAAGGACATTAAGTATGTTTTATTAATTCTATTATGAGTATGGACTTCTCATGCTAAAATAGACTAGGCGTCATCACTGGGGCATGATTCAGACTGAACTCACTTCTGCATAGTATTTTCTGACCCAGGAAAAATGTTTTTCTTGGTTTGATTTTATTTTTAAGGTTCTAGTTCAAAATGGGCAAAAGAATGTGCCATGATTTGGTCTATGATATGAAGAGCCTAGTTCTCTGTGCTTAAGTCACTTTGGGTTTCTACTAGTCAATAGCTCTCCAGATAGAAGGCTTACTTGACCCTTCATCCTGATAAGAGTCAGTCAATACCTGAATTGACCACTAACTCACAAGGTGGAAAGAGTCATGTAGTTTTTATCCTCAGGTAATTTTGGAGCCAGCAATGGCCTTAGATATCATTTGGTCTACACTCCCTTCTTTTCCCTCAGATGGAGAAACTGAGACACAGAGGTTAAATGACTTACTCAGGTTCATAAATTTAGTCCTGAGAAGAGTCAGAACTAATTCTTATCAATACTTCTGATTCCTGATCAGGCTATCTTTCTATTAAACACACTGTAGAAATTTTTAAAAGCAAAAAACTTTATGTAACTTTCTGAGTTTGGGGAAATCAAATGGTGGTAAAGATTTATTGAGGGATTTAAAAAAAACAACTTAAAAGGTTAAATTCATCTGACTTAAACAAAATTAAACTAATATTTTTAAAATATATATTACATACATTGAAAATAAGACTTGTTTTATAACATATATTTTAAATATGCCTTAACTTAGTATGATAATTAAGGGATGAAAAGGATAAGGAGGAAAGACATAACTGAAGGGTAGTGAGAGAATAAAGAATATAAAGGGTAATTACATAGACAGACTTCAAAAATCTGGCAACACAGAAAGGCAACCAAATATGAATTTTAGTAAATCATCCAAATCCAACTGCAAAGGATAATATGGTTCTTTTTATTTTTCAATTATAGTGTTGAATCCTCTGATGTCAACTGGAAGAAGAAAAAAAGTGGAGGAATAAAAATAATTTGTCAGTCAGAAATGAGAGATTTCTCAGCCATGGCTTTTATCACTGATCATATCAATTCCTTGATAGACCAGTGGTTTCCTGGTAAGAAGGCTTTACAGAATTTTGTTGTATTTTATTTTAATGTACTTTTTCAACTCACAATAAAAGCCTTATTTAGAAAAAATTCCTATTAGCCAACAACTAAAACTTAGCCAAGCCAAGCCAAAGAAGCTACTAGGGAGGCTGAGGCTGTTGCATCTCCTGAGATCAGGAATTCTAAACTGTAGTAGAGTATTCCAATAGGTTGTCCACACTAAATTCTGAATCAATTAGTGCAAGCCCCTGGGAATAGAGGGGTCCCAGGTTAAATAAAAAGGGCAAACCAGCTCAGAGTGGAAATGGAACAAATCAAAACTTCTGTGCTTATTATTAGTCATGGGATTGGGTCCATGAATAACTCCTCTACAGAATTCCGGCCTGGAGAAGATGGGGAAAAAAAAAAAAGAAAAGAAAAGAAAAAGGAAGGAAGGAAGCTATATTCAAGAATATTACAAGATTTCTAAATGAAATCCATATTTATTCAAAAAAGGTCAGCCTAATCATCCATATAGAATAAACTAAGGGGATGGAAATGACGTTGCCTAAAATAGTGACTTGCAGTTGGGTGGCCATTCTGTGTAGTTAGCACATTAGCATATCTCTCTGAGACTGGCATTGCAGATGGACAGTGCATAATAAGAAGCAGAGTAGGGTGAATTACAGTTTTTTCAACCATCAAGAACTGTTCCCTGGCAACACAAGATGCCCTCCCAATGGTACTGTAGAGTTTTGAATCTTGGTAAACAAAAGCTTCCAAAGAAAAGAGGATGTGGGTGATTAAAGTGGCAGTGGAATAGTACATGGTGGTTACAGGTAGTCCTCAGCATATTTCAAAAAATGACCACAAATAAGTGGAATAAAAGACAATGTGAAGAAAATGTATGATTGTACAAAGTCTACAAAAAGTAGAAGTTTTGACCATATGGAAACCCAGCCTCGAGGCTTCATTGAGGGAAAGTGGCTGAAGCACAATAAAAGGCAGGATAACAGATGTAGGAGTTAAGATTCCCACGAGAATACTCCATATGTTTTATATGTGAAAAGCAGACAATTCAAACCTCAATGTAGTTTAAAAAAAAAGATGCACATGGGTTTTTAAAGCTTTAATTTGTTTATATAGTTCTGATTGAAAAGACTAAAATTTGTAGAGGAGAGAGTGACCACAAAAATGCTTTTATTCAATCTTAGGATGACTTACTTAGTAAACAGAGTGCTCCCTTTATTAAACGCTTTCTTCCTTCAAGGCATCATGTTAAAATCCTAGATGAGCATCCAGAAAGTAGAGTTGAGGATTGAATGTGGATCATAACATAGTGTTTTCACCTCCTTGTTATTATTTGCTTGGTTTTTTTTCTTTCTCATTTTTTTTTCCTTTTTAATCTGATTTTTCTTGTGCAGTATGATATAGATATCTCCACAATGAAAGTAGATTTCTAAGATTCCTTCCAGCTCTACACCTCTATGATATTAGAGTCTGTGAATGGGGAAGGGATATGTACTGTCAGTAAAAAGACTAGAATTGGATGACCTCAGTTTAAATCTCATTTCTGACACTTACTACTCATTATTACCACCTTCTTACCTTCCTATCTTGGGCAATTCACTGCCTAAAACTTCAGTTATCCTCTTTACAAAATGAGGGGGTTTGACTTAACATAAGTTGCTTTTAGCTCTTTTCTCTGTGATCCTATAATCCCATGATTGTCCCAGGAAATCTGTGTTTCACTGGCCTTTTAGAAAGACTGTTGTGAACAATGAATGCTATTATTTGATGGCTTAGTGGAAATGACTCAGGATGGTTTTTCCAGTTGGAATCCATAGATTCCATTCATTGTATAGTCCCCTGGGGTGTTTGAAGATAGTGGTGATGAATAATCAGAAAAGGGGGCCCCACAACATGGGTGATACAAGGGTTTTTTGTAGATGGTGGTTAAGTTGTCCTTAGGGTCGGGGTATTTTAATTTATGTCAGCTGCTAGAATCCATTGCTTTCTTTTCTTCTTACATCTTTATTTCTGGGTACTGTGTAACTATTGCCAGCAGCTAGTACAATACTCTACACACTGTGGATGCTAGTGAAATGTTGTAAACTGCCTAGTTGACTGATGCCAGTTAAGTAAACTGGCTCTATAATGAATATGGCATCATTTAGTATGCTAGGGTAATGACTACCTGATTAATTGGAATGGGAGGAGGGAATCTCAATGAATTTGAGCACCAAAAGTCTGCAAATTTGAGTGACATGTTACATAAAGAGGAATGTGATAGAAATATGCCATATGTATACAGATATGAAATTATAAAATTCTGACTTTCTGCCTATTATAGCTCTATCCATTACTAAAGCATGATTTGATTTAAAAGAGAGTTTTGTAGCCCAAATTATTCTGTGGTTTAGAAAATCAACTATATTTCTCTACCCTAGACCATACTGAAGATCACTGTGATTCATGGCAGTATTAGACCCTAAACAAAAAGAAGCTCAGAGTGGGAAGAGAAGAATTCAAAGAGAAAAAAAAGTTGATTTTCCCCCAGAATTTAAGCTCTTTGAAGAATCTGCACATACTACTAAAATAATACATTCTAGCTCAATTAAATTAGTAATCAGAGTTTTGAGAACCAACTCAAATTTGTCTTGAAGTTTCTTTTAAATGTTTTTCTTTTCAATTAAGCATTTTCTTTTTCCTTCCAAAACATATGTCCCATTTTGCATCTTATATCCATCACCTCCCTACTGACATGGCATAAAATGTTTCAATCATCTGTCCTCTGGAATCATGGTTAATCAGTGTATTGATAGAATTCTTACATCTTTTAAAGCTCTTTATTTTATAAAGTGGTTATTATAGAATAAATTGGTCCAATTCTGGATGAGCAATTAGTGTGAAGCACTAATGAGGTATGAATTGAATCCCTATAATCACATGCTGTACCTATCCTACACATTTACGTCTCTCGCCCTTCAGACTTGTGATTTCCAAGGCAAGCTATATGAGAGAGCAGGTGCATAAGGATAAATGTTTTTACTACTAAAATAATAACCCAAGGTGCACATCTTGGCTCTGTAAGCATATATGGAAAACAACATATTGCATGTACTTATGGGTCAAGACTTTAACTTATTTGATCTATGAGGAATGCAGTATAGGCCTGCCTATATGGGTCTGTTTGAGTCAGGATTGTGTTACACAATCCTGATTACCAGCATTTTAAAAAGAAACAGTAATGAACATTAGAAACAGGCTATTGTGATAAAATGTGCAGTCAGTGAAAACCCCAAGGGCAGCCTTTCTCTTAACCAAAATCTGTTCCTTTTCAGCTCTTACAGCTACTGAGAGTGATGGTACCTTGCTCATGGAGCAGTATGTCCCATGCCCCATTTGTGAGTCTTCAAAAACTCAACAAAATGATTTGACTGAGAAAACAGAAGATGTGCAATACTTTGATATGGAGGATTGTGTCCTGACTGCAATTGAGCAAGACTTTATCACATGTCCCAATCACTCAGACATCCCTGTTTCTTTACAAGAACTAGTCCCAGAGTTATTTATGACTGATTTTCCTGCAAGGTAATGTAAACAGACTGTGTTTAATCATGTCTATTAATGAATCATCCCATCTGCTTTGTAAATACTTTTCAAAATGACCAATGAAAGCAAATATCAATCTGGCTTTTCTGCTAATAGTTTAATCTGTATCTCTTCTCACCATGTCTTAACCAACCAGAATACACCAGCAAAACTGGAAACTATATTTTCCACTTTTCTATTATTGTTTTTCAGTCATTTTAGTGATTTCTGACTCTTGATGATCTCTTGAGAAGATTTTTTTGGCAGAGATACTGGAGTCATTTGTTATTTACTTCTCCAGCTCAGTTTACAAATGAGGAAACTGAGGCAAATGGAGTTAAGTGACCTGCCCAGGGTCTCACAGTTAATAAGTGTCTGAGATTAGATTTGAACTCAGGTTCTCCTGACGCCAGGCTTAGTGCTCTACCGATCTACTATGCCACCTACTTCCCATATTTTGCACTAATTATGCCAATAGATTCTCTTGATCATGTTTCAGTAGATTCTTCTTGAGATTTTAACCCTCTGGACAAATTATTTGAGTTTATTACTTGTTAATTGTAGTAGGATAAAGTCGATCTGGTGTCCACAGAAAGTGTAGCACTAATGTGGTGTACCTCTGAGAGCAGAGACCTACCAGCTAATTAAAGGGGGTGAACAAATCTGGGTCCAACAAAGAGTGAGTCAAAGCTTTCATCCTAATCAGAATTGAGACTTAGTCCCTGATGGTCCTCTATACTTAGAAAAAGATACTTACCAGTTGGGAAAGAGATGACAGACAGAGGCAGACAGAGAGAGAGAGAGAGAGAGAGAGAGAGAGAGAGAGAGAGAGAGAGAGAGAGAGAGAGAGAGAGAGAGAGACAGAGAGAGACAGAGAAAGAGAGACAGACAGAGAGAGAGAGACAGAGAGAGAGAGACAGAGAGAGAGCTAGATAGAGAGAGAGAGAGAGAGAGAGAGAGAGACAGAGAGACAGAGAGAGACAGACAGAGAGAGAGAGAGAGACAGAGAGAGAGAGACAGAGAGAGAGACAGAGACAGAGAGACAGAGACAGAGAGAGACAGAGAGAGAGCTAGACAGAGAGAGAGACAGAGACAGAGAGAGAGACAGAGAGAGAGACAGAGACAGAGAGACAGAGACAGAGAGAGACAGAGAGAGAGATAGAGAGAGAGACAGAAACAGAGAGAGAGAGGGGGGGGGAGGGAGGGAGAGAGGGGGAGAGGGGGAGAGTCTCAGCATCTCCCCCCTGAAAGCAAGCAAGTGATTTTTATTTTATGTTTTCATTTTTTGGACAAGGACAGCTAGTGAAAAAGCAGGAGTAAAAATGATTACCTTTGAAAGTCAAACTATCAGTATCCTGAGTGTATTCCATTTTCCTTTTGATAAATAAGCTGAAACTATCTTTCTGCTGAGCTTGCTTTCAATCCCAGTTTCTACTCTGCTGCTTGCTCAACAAATAGAAGATAAATTAGAATGGGTCTCCAGCAGATATTCAAGAATAGGAAAGGTTCCAAGCAATCTACTTTCATTTTCTCTTTTATCAAACATCACTTTTATATCTGCTAACTCAGGACTGAATATTTTAATTCCTTAAGTCTTTGAAGTGATGGTGTCTACTATTAACTTAAGATAATAGTGCTAGAAATAAACTTTGAAGAAAATATAAAACATTTTGTCATATCACTTAATAGAAAGTAGTCTTTTAAAATGGCTTTCAATTTGGCCTTCCTCATGAGTTTCTAGCAAGTATCCTATTGTGTCATCTATTTGATTTCTTAATAACCCTTTGATGCTTTTCCTGATTATGCAGGTAGAGATGATTTATTATTCATTATTCTTCAAGTTCTTTATGTCATTCCTACTAACTTCTCCTATGAATTTTTCTCATTTTTAACATAAATTATCTATGTAACTCTTGTTTTCCATTATAGATTGTCATCTCTGTGAGGGCAAGTATTATGACTTTTTTTCCTTTCGTTTTAAATTGTAGTAATGCTTCATTTTTTTCTCAAAATGTTTTGAAAATTTGACTGCTTCTCTTCAAGGTTCTTCCCCTCATCACTTTCAAAGAATTAAGGGACATGTCTGAGGGGTAAAAACCATCATTTAAAATATATGGTTCTAGATTTTACACTTAAAGAAGAATCTCAGATTTTAGGTCAAGTCTATTTTGTAAGTCTTATCAACTTACCAGATTTTTCATCATAGAAATAAGTAAATTCATTTAGAAACTATAGGGAATTTCTTCAAGTTTTTTTACTCATGTAATATATAAAAAAATTCTAAAAGATAAAAACAATTAAATTCTGAAATGATAGGAAATTATAAGAGAGAATATATACACAGTCTTAGAAGAACATTATGAGAAGCAAAGTGTTGTAGAACAAAATATCCTCTTTTTTCCTTAATTTATTTTTAGTAGAATCATTGTTCTTTAATCATCTGGTCTCCATATTTTGAGGGCCAGTTTCAAAACATCTTTAAATAGATAAGAACTCATTTGAGGTAAAGCCCCAATTTTTTTCTCTAACTGAAGTTTAAAATTTCATTTCCAGATTGAAATTTATCATGGTTTAAACCTTATTTGAAGGAGCCCAACTTATATGAAACTCAATTTATCTAGCATGTCAGAAGGAGAAAAATTGTCACCACTGGCTCAAGTCTGGTCCAGAGGCAATAACATGAGTCA
The DNA here is from genome assembly GCF_048593235.1 of Sminthopsis crassicaudata. Classification (NCBI taxonomy): domain Eukaryota; kingdom Metazoa; phylum Chordata; class Mammalia; order Dasyuromorphia; family Dasyuridae; genus Sminthopsis; species Sminthopsis crassicaudata. Next base: position 551,216,776 of record NC_133618.1, on the reverse strand, counting down.
GTTTCACAAAGCTCAGTTTTTCCTAAAATTTGGGCAACTTTAGTTTGACAATCAGGCATGCAGATAAGAAAACAAAGGTAAAACTTTTTTTATACAAATAAGACTGGCCTTGAGATGAAGAAGAAAACAATGGTTCTTTTTCCTGACATGTTTTTCCTGATAATCCTTTCCTACCCTACACCCTCTTAGATGAAAGAGTTTTCTGTTCATTTTCTTTTTTTAATCCATAATGCTCCAAGTGGAATCAACAAAGTCCATTCCAATATAATGTGGAATATTTTACCACATTAACTTATTGAAAACTTATTAACAACAAGCCACACTGGTAACTTTGGGACCCAGAGTAATCAGCCTGACATCAGAATTTGAAGTCATGTACATGAAGATGCTGGCATCTACTGAACTATCATGTCTGAACTTTGTCAAGCAACATTTTCCCATGTGTGTGTGCTTCCTCCCTAGTTTGTATAAATCACTAGGATCTTTACTCTGAGAGAACTTTCCAGGCACTATGGAGTCACAGCAGAAAGCCACATTTCAAACAGCTTTTTCCATAACTTCGCTTGCTAGTCACATAAGTCCCTTTAACAATCTGCATCTTTCTTATCCAGGTAGTTATTAATGAGCATTTGGGATAACAGCCCCAGTGTGTCTGCCTGAGAATCTGGATGAGGGATGTAATTTGTTAGTTTTATTTGACCGATATATAGTACAGTTGAGCTGTTTGAAGTCTCAGCAGATGTAACACCTGTCTCTGGAAAATAATGGAAAATGATGAATTGCATCATAAGTAATAGCAATTTGGTCAGTTGCATCAAGAGGGAAAAGTCAGAAATTAAAGCACAGCTTTTCCATAAATTGTACAACCTTGGTTTGACAGTGAGGCAATCTGGAAAAAGCAGCAGATGTAAAACCTTTGTAAAACATGTAGCTATGTGCTACAGTGTCAAGTAGGCTTGAGTTAGGAAAGAAAAAGGATTTTTAAATGGTTCTCTTCTTCTATTTCCCAAATTTCCAGAAGAAAGAAAGAAAGGGAGGAGAATGAATCAATACTGGGAAGGAAGTTGGAAAAACTGAGGAAAATATTTATGTCAACAAACATTTTGTTGTTTAGTATTATCTGATTCTTCATAAACCCATGTGGAGTTTTCTTGGCAATGATACTGGAGTGGTTTGTCCTTCTCTAGCTCATTTTAATGAGGAAATGTGACCCAAATGTGACACAGGTGGTAAATGTCTGAGACCAGATTTGAACTCATAAAAATGAGTCTTCCTAACTCCAGACTCTTCTGATCTATTGATTAGGGAACTTTACCAGTGAAGTGTTCCAAGGAAATGCCTACTCTTCTCTATGCTTGCAAGTTGCTTTTTATTAACCATTGTGAAACAACTCAAATGTAATTTCCATTATTTTGGAAGACTTTTTCTACCCTTTCTGAACGGATATCAGTTCATCATCCAATAGACTTATTCCCTCGATGGTCAAAATACAAGTTGAATAATGTAAGTTCCTTGAGGGTAGGGCCTGTTTTGTTTCTAGCTTCAGTGAGTAGGTTAGAGCCTGTCATTAATAACGCTTTTTGAATTTAACTCACCTATCTTCATGAGAAGTCTGAATAAACTATTAAACAGTGGACATAACATCTAACGAATTCCACACTTTTTACAGATTCTCTTCCAAATATAGGGAGCAATGAAAAGGCCCTCCAGGGAACTGTTTAAAGTATAGTTCCTACCAGACTAATAACTTGTGTTATGTTCAATGGCAGGTTATTTCTGGAAAATAACAAGTTAGAATGCAGTGAAAATGAAAACAATGTTCTGGGCCAAGGTGGAAGTGGAACGATAATATACCAAGCGCAGTACCATGGGAAGCCAGTGGCCGTCAAGAGATTTCAGCTCAAAAAATTCAAGAACTTTGCTAATGCTACAGCAGGTAAACGGAGATACTTGTCCAGCATCCCTTTCTTTCAAATGTCTGTTCCCCATGGAGAACAGTGTGCACCACAAATCTTCCTTCCCTCCTTAGAGCAATGCCTGCAGCTGTATAAATACTAAAAAAATGGACAGACTGTGTGTGTTTGTGTGTGTGTGTGTGAAGGAGGAAGCTTTCTTTGTACACAACGGATTCTGGGACTGGCTGTAGAAATGGTAAATGTGCCATTAAATTGTGGCCTGGGGTTCTGTTGCTTAGCAACAGGATGTAGGATTCCATGATGGTAAACACTAAGGGGTGAAGGAGTTTGATTATGGCCCCTCGTTGACCGTCTGACTCGCAAATTCATCCTCTGTATCTTGGTTTCCTTCCCTGTTTATCTAAATCTAAGATATTGGTCTGGGATCCGGGTGACTAATCAATAGGACCTTCAAAACAGTAATCTGAATATTTCATTCTTAAGATTTGAATCATTTATCCCTTTCTCAAGCAATAGCTACAGAGAGGGTGGTATCAGGTACTGGACCTGTGATTTCACTGGCCAAGGAGTTCCAAGTGTACATTTCTGAAATTTCCATACTTAGAATGTTGCTTAGAACACTGAGAAGTTAAATGACTGGTATGAATCAGAGATGGGAACTTGAATCTGGGGTCTTCTCTTCCCCACTGTTCCCTTCAAGACCCTTCTCTATACCATCCAGCTTAAAGGGATGCAGCAGCCTAGGTTTAAAAAAAAAAGTGATTACTTTTATTTCTCCCCAGATGAAAGATAGAAAGATAAAATAGATTAGTCATTGAATGTCAGCATTGGAAGGAACTTTGGAGATCATGTGTTCAACTCTTACATTTTACAGATGAGAAAACTGATGGGAAGTGACTTTCTCAAAGCCATAGAACTGGGACTAGAGCTTTTTAGGAAGTGGTTTGGAAAAGAATATAGTTTTTTTTCCTCCTATTGAAGTGAGCACAAATAATATTCACACCCACAGAAAATTTGCATTTAAATGACATTCTCCAAATAGAGATTTTTACTTCACGCCCCAGGGATGTCTTACTATTTAGGATCCAGTGGGAGGTATGTTGCCCTCTGAGAGAAATATTTTTATTTCCATTTTAAAGAGCATGATTTCCCATCTCTTATATCTTACAAGTCAGCTTATAAGCTGATTTTCATTAACTATCTTTGGCAGAATTTATACATATGGGAATTACTTCACTGAGGGAATCAGCTCAGAGTTTTTTGGTTTGAATTCATCACAGACCACTAATGATAGAAAGCTGTTACCATATAACACTCAGTGGTTAGTAGTCCATATTGAAAATAATCAAAATAACAATTGACCCCATTGGTAAGTGTAGTCAACAGAAGATCTGGGAAGTGGCTAACCTGTACTTTAGTCTTTAAAAAATCATTCAATCATTATATGCCAGGTACTGTGTTAATGATGGGCATTCAAAGACAAAACAAGAAACAATTTCTCCTTTTCAGGAATTTACATTGTCTTGGGGAAATGTGCTTCATTGTTAGAGCAATCATATTCCTTGATGCTGTTTGAAGAATCTGCAGAATCAAATGTTTTATCACTCTAGCCCTACTAAAATCTGAACACAGGCTGATATCAGAAAAATGTTATTCCTGCATAAATCAGAGAATATTAACTGAAAAAGTCAAAATGCAAATCTGAATATTTCACAAAGCCTACCATAGTTTCATTTGAGAAAGATTTCAAGTTTAGGCTTCTACTTCTAGAGCATACCAATCAAAAAGTATTTTCCCCATTACTTTCTTTCAATCTCTTGTCACTTGAGGGGCAGAACTTGATGATATTTGTGAAAAAATACAGGGTTTTATTTCATCTGAGGTGTGATGTCCTTGGGCTCTGGTTACATTGAAGGATATTATATGCATATTTTCCCCTCTTAAACCAATCATCAAAATCTCCCTTGATTCATAAGATTATGGGTTTAAAGCTGGAAGGAACTTTGAGACCTATCCCCATTGTTTCAAACCACAGATCCAGAGATGTTAAGGTTACTTGCCCAACTTTACAGAAACATATGGGTGACCAAGGACCATCGTACTGCCATTAAGGAGCTTTCTAGGTTGTATAGAATAGAAGTTTAAAAGAGTGAGATAAAAATGAAATAATATTAGATACTAGACCTAATAGGCAATCAGTGGAATTTATTGAGGCAGTGACACCAGTAGATCTGCTTTTCAGAAAAATCACTTTAATAATCATGTAGAATATGAATTGAAAAAGGTGGAAAAACCAAATAGGAATATTGCTACAGTTCGTGTGAGAAGTAAAAAGAGTCTGAAATGGGCCAGTGGTTGTGTGATTAGAGAAGAGAACAGATATAAGAGATATTGTGGAGTTAGATATGTGGGGCAAGGAAGAGTGGGTTAAATATAATGCTGAGGTTATGAATGAGAGACAGATGGATAATTCAAAGAGAAGAGAATAAATATCGAGGAGGAGAATATGAGCATAGTATCATATGCTGTAGAGAGATCAAGAAAATTTAAGTTGAAAAATAACATCATGCTTAGTAATTAAGAAGTTACTGATAACTTTGAAGAGAACACTGTCAGTTTGAGTGGGGAGTCAAGGATAAAGAAACTGAAGAACTGAGAGACTCCCAGAATGGGGTACCCTCATTAAAAAAAGTTTGGAAAAAGACTGGGTTTGGGGAGAAGGAAGGTACAATTGAAATCTATCCCATGTCTATGAATCCTCATTTTTGAAGACTCTATGCTCAGTCATTATTTCATAAAGAAACTTTCTCTTTGTTAAATACAAAATAACTACTCAATGCTCAAGACAAAAACAAATGCTCAAGTAAATACTCAAGAAAAAGGGACCCTTGTCTTTGTGGAGTTCCCTTTAGGTCCACACTTCTTTGGGAAATGTATAAACCTTGGGTTATGTCTTATTGTGCAGATCCAAAGCCAATATAAGTGTCACTTACTTGTACAATATTGTTACTTACATGGCTTTTGAACTTTTGGGATGTTTGTGGCATTTTGATTCTGTTCTCCTGTCCTTTGCTTAACTGAAAACAGACTTTCACCTTGTCTGTGTCAGATTCCATGCTGAAGCACCTACGAGCCATGGATGCCATGAAGAATTTTTCAGAATTCCGTCAGGAAGCCAGCATGCTACACTCCTTACAACATCCGTGTATTGTTTCCTTGATTGGAATTAGCATCCACCCTCTTTGCTTTGCCCTGGAGCTCGCCCCGTTGGGTAGTCTTACTACTGTGCTTTCTGAAAAGTCCAAAGGTAACACCTGAAAATCTGTCTTCCTTATACAATGTATGTAATAGTTTGATTGCTTTCACGCAGCTAATTTTCTAGATGTTCAAGCAATATGCTGTGACTTGTAGAAGAAAGCACTGAAATACTTAGGCCAGTGAGATTCTGCATCCTTATGCTACATCCTTAATCCTAGCAAATGGGAATAGGCAGGAGAGAGAATAAGCCCATTAGTATAGAGAGGCAACTGTTCTCTGAGCATGATCTCTAGGATCATGATAGAGGTATGAACTGGACTTCATCAGTGGAGAGAAGCAGAGAGACGGAGACAGAGAGAGTTACTTAGAGTATTTAAATAGTTTAACTTGCCCAGGTCCCATAGCTAATATGGTAGGGTCAGAGGTAGGGTTTGAATGGCCTGGTTTTGAGGCCAGCTCTCCATCTATTCTATAATGGGAAGTAAGCATTATTGAGGAGATTGTTCAATCATTTAAAAGGATGCTTAGTTGTTAGTGGTTAATTTTTTTTTAGTTATTGGTTAATTATAACTGTAACTAATAATAGTATAGTAACTAGTATAACTGTAAATATAACTATAACTAGTCCATTATAAAAATCAGGGAACTCTAAACTGTAAACCAGCTGAGAAAGTATTCTTTGTATTTAGAAGTAGAGGAAATAACATGCAAATTGATTTTCCCTTAAACTTGTTTTTGATGAAAATCCATAAATACATCAACAGAATGTTTACAGTATGACATGATTACAGCCTTTGAAGTTAGCTAATCTGCAGAAATTTTAACTCACTGATGTTATAGAGACATATCATAAATGAAATAAATTCAATGCTTAGTAATATTTCATTGACATGATTCTGAGTTTCTTCTGGCTTATAACTTGGTAGGACACTGAAATAAGAGGTTTGTTAGGATATGTCAGTCATTCAGCAAGAATTTACTAAATACCTACTTTATAAAACTCTTGAGATACTGAGGCAAGTCCCTATCCTCAAGGAGTTTACATTCTACTAGGGAAAATAACATATGTGCATAAAGATATATAGAAAATGCCCATTGTATAAGTACAAGGCAATTTTAGTGAGGAGGACACTAACATTTGCAAAGGAAGGACTTCATGCAGAAGAAAGTGGTCCTTGAGCTGTGTCTTGAAGAAATTCAAGGATTTCAAGAGGAAACCAGAGTGAGAAACTAGTGAGAAAAGAATAGATTCCAAAATGGAGAGCAGCTGGAAATGGGACAAAGATGGGGGAACACATGAGAAGAACAGTAAGAATGGTAGATTGTAGAATGTAGGAAAGGAAGTAGAGATTAGGAGCCAAGTTACAAAGGACTTTGAGTCCAGTATTATCATGTTAGTAATATATAAAGTACTGAAATGGGTGAGTAATGGGCAAAGAGATATCTGCTATAATGATTGACTTTTTTTTCCTTTCTTTAAAAAGGTTCTTCTTTTATGCCCCTGGGGCACATGCTTACGCAGAAGATAGCCTATCAGATTGTCTCAGGCCTGGCTTACCTTCACAAGAAGAATATTATATTTTGTGACCTAAAATCTGACAACATTTTAGTTTGGTCCCTTGATGTCAAAGAACATATCAATATCAAACTCTCTGACTATGGCATCTCTCGGCAGTCATTTCACGAAGGAGCTCTTGGTGTTGAGGGCACTCCCGGGTACCAGGCCCCTGAGATCAGGCCCCGAATTGTATATGATGAGAAGGTAATTGAAACCATTCCAAAGCAAATCTTTATTTTATAGATCAGTGGAAAGTTTCTCTTTTCAGGATTTCCCCATTCCCACCTATGAGAGGCTTTAATGCTGGTCCAAGATTAGCTGAATAGTTCCAAAGAGTTGAGTTTGTTGTTGTTGAGTTGTGTGATTCTGTGGGACCCCATTTGGAGTTTTCTTGGCAAAGATACACGAGCAGTTTGCCATCTCCTTCTTCAGTTCATTTTACAGATGAGGAAAGTTCCCAGAATCACAAAGCTTGTAAGTGTCTGAGACTAAATTTGAAATCAGATCCTCCTAATGTCAGGGTCAGTGCTAGAGCCACTGAGCCACCTGGCTACCCTTGCTTTATTTAGATATCTAGTGAAAAGAACTTAAGACTTTGAAAGCAGAAGACTAGATTCAGATCCCAACTCTGATGTTAGCTGGAGGATTCTGGATAAATATGGCAAGCTCTCTAAATCCTGGGTTTTGCGTCCACAAAATAAGAATAAGAATAATCCTTGTTTTACCTACTTCACAAGGGTTTTCTGGGCAAAACACTTTGTAGAGCTTAAATGCTATAGAAATCTTTATTTTTGTTCTTGATAATATCAATCCATTCATATATAACTAATGGTTTGGTTATATACATACAAAGATATGGTTATCTATCTATCTATCTATATATAATTACAATAACTGCTGTCATATACAGATATGTATAAGTAATAAATATATAATATCGATTATACTCTTAATTTTGTTTTATATTTATCTTATTGTTATTATATGATTATTAGTTATCTATTATCATTAATAAAATGAGTTGACTTTAGAAATATCTTCAGCAAGTTTGTCAGAATTTCCTTGGATTCTTTTTTTCCTATTTCTATCTCGGTAGATTACAATCGGGGAGTATTAGGTGATACTTTGTTGTTCTAAAATGAAAGTGTGAGTGTTTTGTTTTGTTTTTATTTTTTCTCCAGTCCCTGTAGCTTTCAGGTAATGAAAAGTCTGTGTTAGCTTTAGCTTCTAAGCTAAATGCCTTGAAGATAAGAGGGCTCAAACAATTAGACTTTGATTTGGCAAATGATAGCCTATATTCCTTCAGGAAATTCTTCTGTATTAGCCACCTGCAAAGTAACTCTCCTAAGCCAAGAAGATTGAGGAGAGAGAATTCCAGAAGAAACAAAGCTTGATTTCAGGCAGTTAGCCATCAGCTTACATGCAGGCCAGCTTCAGTCTTTGATTATAGTTAAATATTTATCCTCCTTCTTGGCTTCTTTCACCCCAAACAGGGAAACAGCCAAATCGATTTGGATATGCGAATGCCAGTTTCATTTTACAGACACACAAGACAATTAGAAATTATCTTGTGATGCACAGAAGAGGGGAAAACATTGTCTTTGTAGCTTTGCTCAATCTTCTTACATAGCAATTTATTGTTCAGCATAAAAATATCATCTTGTACAGTTTTGATCACACTGGCAGCTTATTATTTTGTGATCCTACATGGGTCACTGGCTAATTGCATTATGAATAACAATGTTTTTTTTCCTGAATACTTGTGTGGTAGCCAATAGATGTGTGTGATCTCAAAAGTCCTTTCCAAATCTGAAAGTCTATGTTTCTGTAAAGACAGGATAAGTCAGTCAAAGCAGAGAAAACTTTAGAAGTTGGATAAAATTCTAACTAAACACTACAAGTTTATCTCGTTCTAAAATAAATTACTTTTAAATAAAGAGAACATTGTAAGATTTTGCCCTCTTACCTATAAAAAACTTTCTGTTCTTTCTTATTCTTCTTTATCCTTCAATATTCCTCTGGCTCTCACAGATAGGAGGATCCCTCCATCAGTGCAGGTTACAACCCATATCCATTTACTTTCTGAAAAATGGCACTTTTAACCACATGTAGGAAATTTTTCCAGTAACAAAGTAAATAACATAGAAATATTAAAAGACCTTAATGATGTTTCTTACTTAATATGACTGTACCCAACTGTAGCAGAAAGCAATTTTTAAGTGAGGAAAATTTGTGTACTCAATTTAAAGCAAGAATCATGACCATGACTTCTGCTCCTTTTATGTCCCCCACTCATCAGCTGTGATATCAAGTATCCTGTAGCTCCTTATTTAGCGCTTTTAGTCAAATGTTAAGAGATTTATTTGCCTTTTCTTTTTAGGTGGACATGTTTTCCTACGGAATGGTGCTCTATGAGTTACTGTCAGGTCAGCGGCCTGTGCTTGGTCATCATCAACTTCAGATTGCCAAGAAACTATCCAAAGGCATTCGTCCAGTGCTGGGGCAACCAGAAGAAGTACAATTCCATAGACTACAGGCACTCATGACAGAATGTTGGGACACCAAACCTGAAAAGGTACTTGGGAAGAGGAGTATGAAAAGGCAGTGAAGGAAGAAGGAAGGGAGAAGCAAGATGTAGTCCTTGTGATATTTGCATCCTCACTTTCCAATGTCAGTTAAAGCTTTTACTGTATGTTCTATAAGATTATATATACCAATCCAGCCAACCACAGAGAACCCACTTTTTGACTAATGTAATTTATGTGCATTTTCTCTCCCATTTTAAAGTGGGATGATTGTTGTCTCTTGTTTTCTTATCTTCAGTATTATGTTAAAGAAAATAAGTTTCCTTTCTAAAAATAATTAAAATTTTTCATTCTATAATCATAATAAATAGCCCCCCCAAATTGCAGTTGGTCCTCTAGCAATAAATTCTAATTTTGAGGGAAGAAAAAATTGGGGGGAGCAAGGACCTGTTTTCAGAAAATAGAAAGAGCAACTATTTTATGTTTTTCTCATAAAATAATGTGAATCATAACTTTCCTGAGGAAATACAGTTGTTCAAGGGTTAAATTTGGGCTATTACTAAATTAGGTTGAAATATTGGAATGTGGTAGGAAGCAGAGAAAATCCTAAGAAAGAGCCTCAAAAAGATTGGATGACCCTGGATATGAAAATTTTAACACTGAAATTTAAGCCAACATGAGCAGTTTAATGCTAAATTGACCGTGACTAAAATATTTTAAGTTGGTTCTGCACTAATCTGGAAAACCCCCAAAGTTTACCTTCAGTGTTCAACATTGCTTCATCTTCTTGCCTGTATTTTCTAAAATGTGGCCAAAACGTGGATATTGAACAAGTAATTCTGACTGCAAAGCATCTTCCCTAGGTTTATGAAAGCTAATTTCACATGTAATGTTTTGCTTACTGGCAATGATCTTTGTTGTTAATGAGCCATAAACCCTTCTTCACATGGTTGGGTGGATGTCTTTTCTCTCAGCGACCTTTGGCCATTTCTGTAGTTAGCCAGATGAAGGACCCCACCTTTGCGACTTTCATGTACATGCTGCACTGTGGGAAGCAGACTTCTTTCTTCTCATCCCCAAGACAAGAATATACTGTCGTGTTCTGGGATGGAAAAGAGGAATCCAGGTAACCTTAATTTGTTTCTTTTTTAATCATTCAGAGGTTTTTGGGACTCACAGACCTATGAAAAACCCAGTTTAAACTTGTATGAAACCTATAACAATTTTCTATAATATTTTCCTTATCTCTATGATAAAAGAATAAGATTCTTTCATTTTTTGCCTTTGTATTCTTATCACCTAGCATAGTGTCTGGCATGCAGTAAGTGCTTAATAAATGATATGGATTGATTATATGATCTTTAAGGTCCCCTCCAAATCTAACATTCCACTATTCCATTATTAAACCTTGAACAAGGACCCAAAAAATCGTCACACACAGATCCAGAAATGTAAAAAAGACTCCTGTTAATATAAGCAGGCACTGTGGATAAGACAGAGTTCAGCCTTTCTTTCCATGTAGGTAAGGCCAATTCACTAGAAACTGAATGAATGCCTAGAAGTTGGGGAATGGCTGAATAAGAACCCTAGACTCAGGTTCTTCCTCTTTTTGGTGCCATGTGCCTCTTTGGTAGTCTGCTGAAGTCCATGGATCCCTTCTCAGAATCATGTCAGGTGCTACATTCATAATTGAGAGAACTGTTAACAATGAAAAGTCAGTGAAAATAAAGATGTAAAATTGTTCCACATTCAAGCCCAAAAATTTGAGTCTGTGGAGAGACCACGCAATGCAACTAGATAAATGATGATGTCACAATTGTCATGCACAGTACATATATTTGGACTAGCAGTATAAATGGACAAGTGAACAAGAGAATAGTGGACTGGGTAGCCTTTGGGAAATTATACAATTCTTTTAATGACAAGATCCTTCTTCCTGAAACAAAGGCCATCTTCTTGTAAAAATACTATATGACTGTAAATCATGGAATAATAGAGTCCCTAAATAATAGAGGAGTCCCTAAAGATCCAAAGTGGAAAAATCACACAGAAAGCAATTGAGAAAAACATAATAGGTACAAGAAAATTATAAAGCCTTCCAGATTAGAAGTGGCACAAGAGAAGCCCTGGAAAGAATGTCATTCTAGGAATTTTATGCCTGGAAATACATATGGGCCAATGGGGGATAACTGATGTAACCAATGCAACATCCAGGAGATCTAGAGGAAGGATGCTCTGTAATTAAGGAAAGCTTGGGCAGACATTGCAAAGAATCAGCAGAAGCAGGCAAAGGATGAGTTTCATTCTTCATCACTGGAGGGAGCATCCATGCTGTGGAGAACGGCAGCTCTATTGAAGCATTAAAGTGCAGAGGAGACATTCAAGGTCACTAATAACTGAACAGGAACAGAAAGGCAGCAATTGATTTAAGATTTAATGAGAAAAGGAGACAAGGCTGGTTGTAAAGAAGTATTAGAAGCAACTGCAGAAATAGAGGAAATATTCAGGTTCTCCTATTCTTGCTGCTTGAGCTAAGGTAGGAATTTTGGGAATTGTAGAAATTGCCGGGAAGAGACCTTCAAGATTATCTAGCCTAACACCCTTCTAAAAATGAGAAAACTGGGATCTAGAGAGGAAAGTATCTTGTCCTCCAATTCACAGAACCAGGATTTTAACATACATCCAAATTTAGACCCTGTATTCTTTTTTTTATATACTCTGCTGCCTCACTTACCATGCTGTCAGGGCTTATAATCCTGGGAATGAATCTAGGCACAAAGGACAGAGCAAGGCTCAAATTGGTTCTGGAAAGAAGCATCAACCTGAGAATTAAAGATCAAGAACTAGATTTAGAACAAGGATCTAATATTTCCAAAAACCATAAAATCCAGTTCTTTCATTCTAAAGCTGAAGAGATCAAGGATGGAGGACTTTAAATGACTTGTCCAAAACCGCACAAGTATCAAGAATAGAGACAGGATTAGAACTGAAGTCCTTTAACTCCAGAGAAATCATTGTTGAAGAAAACAGGTCAGTAGTTTTTTAAAAACTTCAATGTGATGAATCCTGAGAGGCATGTAGAAAGATATATCAAGAATATAAAAGGAAATAAGAAAAGCCAAATAGAAAAAGAGTTAGCAATTTTCAGATGAAGAAATTAAAACCATTTCTAGACATATGAAAAAATGCTCTAAATCACTATTGATCAGAGAAATGCAAATTAAGACAACTCTTAGGTACCACTACCCACCTCTCAGATTGGCTAAGATGACAGGAAAAGATAATGAGAAATATTGGAGGGGATGTGGGAAAACTGGGATACTGATACATTGTTGGTAGAGTTATAAAATGATTCCACCATTGTGTAGAGCAATATGGAACTATGCCGAAGAGCCTAACAAACTCTGCAAACCCTCTGATCCAGCAGTATTACTACTGGGCTTATATCCCAAAGAGATCTTAAAGGAGGGAAGGAGACCCACATATGCAAGAATGCTTATGGCAGCCCTCTTTGTAGTGGCCAGCAACTGGAAACTGAGTGGATGCCCATTAGTTGGAGGGTGGTTGAATAAATTCTGGTATATGGATGTTATGGAACATTATTGTTCTATAAGAAGCGATCAGCAGGATAATTTTAGAGAGACCTAGAGGGATTTATGTGAACTGATGCTAAGTGAAGTGAACAGAACCAGGAGAACATTGTACACAGCAACAAGAAGATTATACAGTGATCACTTCTGATGGACGTGGCTCATTTTTAACTATGAGATGATTCAGGCCAGTTTCACTGGTTTTGTTATGGAAAGAGCCATCTACACCCAGAGGGAAGACTATAGGAACTAAGTGTAGGTCACAACATAGTATTTTCACTGTTTTGTTATTGTTTGCTTGCATTTTTTTCTTTCTAATTTTTTCCCTTTTTGATTTGATTTTTCTTGTACAGCATGATAATTGCGGAAATATATATATAGAAGAATTGCACATGTTTAACATAATATTGGGCTACTTGCTGTCTAGGGTAGGGGAAGGGGGAAGAAAGGGAGGGAAAAAATTTGGAATACAAGATTTTGCAAGAGTGAATGTTGAAAACTATCTATGCATGTCTTTTGAAAATAAAAAAGCTTTATTAAGAAAAAAAGTAAAGAAGAAGAGTTGGATTGGGGAGAAAGAGATTACATCAGAGAGCATGACCCAACAGAATTTTTTAACCCTTTTACTTGCTACTGAATTACGCTTATTATAGGAACTTCAGTAAAGACATATTCCATCATTACAGAAAACTGCTACAATTCATAAAAATTAGTAGCAGTAAAGCTTAATGAGCTTTGCTCCGTAAGATTTTGATAAGTATCCAATTAGCATTATGAAAATATAAATATTTGACTGTGGAATTTGAGTCTTCTTTTAAGATGAAAACTACTCTGCTGGTACTACTAAATCCCCAAGAGGTTTCCCTTTAATTCACTTCTCAGCCTTAAAAATCTGCATCCTGATTTTTTATTCAAGAGCATACGTGCATGTTTCTGCAAGTAAGTTTATTCCCTATTTGATATATGGCTTCTGTCCCATATAATTCATGTGATAATCTTTAGGGAGAAAAAAAAGCCTGAGAGAGCATTTTCATTGCATGAAAACTCTCTTAACTGGCATAATTGGGATACAGATTAGCCAGCACCTAGATATAGTCTAAAAGAAATAGGGCAGCAGCCTTAAAGCAAATTTAATTGACTTTGCTTCCTCCTTTTACGACTTTTTTGGTCAGATTTGCACCTTTGGTGAAATTGAGTGTATCTGACTAGATGGGGATTGAGAATACCTTAAGGTTAATTGGAAAATTAGTCATTTTACTCCTCTCTTCCACACACACACACAAAAATCCATACACTATTTTTTTAAAGTGCCATCTTTGCTATAGTCTACAATGATACTCTTCTTATTTTGGCTTTCCACATCTCCAGCTAAATGGCACAAAGGATGGAGCACTAGATCTGGAGTCATTCAGTTCAGGAAGATAGCAAATTCAAATCCAGCCTTGCATACTCACTAGTTGTGTGACTCTGGGCAAGTCATTTAACCTCAGTCTGCCCTGCTTTCTTAAAATGGATAATACTAGTACCTCTCAAGATTGTTGTGAGGATCAAATGAGATAATATTTGTAAAGCATTGAGCACAGTGCCTGGCACATAGTAGGCATTCATTGCTTTCAACTGCAGGAGAGAACTGGATATATAACTCAGGTCAGGGACTCTTAATTGGAAGTCAGAATTTAAAAAATTTTATAACTATATTTCAATATCTTTTGTTTCCAACATAATTCTTTGTATGTCTTTAAGACATTATTCTGAGAAGGGAGTCCAGAGACATCATCAGATTGCCAAAGGATGCCAACAACACAAAAAATATTTAAGAACTTCTGCCTTAGGAGAACAGGAGAGAACATGATTGAATATGAGCAATCCTGTTTCAGTTTCTTAAATGAAAATGGGAGGTTTGGGATATATTAGATTGTAAACTTCTTGAGGGCAGGAGATTGTATTTTTCTTCTTTTTGAGGCAAAAGGGGGAGTAGACTTCTCCCTTTTCTACAGTGATGAAAATTTTGTTTGCTGACTTTAGGAACTATACTGTGGTGAACACTGAGAAAGGACTTATAGAAGTACAGCGAATGAGCTGCCTAGGAATGAAGCTGAGCTGTCAGTTAAAGATTCAGAGTTCACTATGGACCGCCACTGAGGTAATTACTGCATAGCCCCCTTCACGGCCCTGTTGTTCATGTGCATCATAAAACTGAAGACATTAGCATAGTCAATTTGTAGAAAGGTCAATCAAACGCTACATTTGCCTTCTCATTGGTACATTGGTTCCAGAGCCTGTTCCCCAGCCTGAGGTTAGAGACACCTGTTCCCAAGCTCATGGCTTACTTGTTTAAGCTAGAAATTAAAACCAGGAGGATCTGGTACAATAAATGGCGTGATGATACTCCATCTGTACCTCAGCACCCTAATGTGTATCTGGAGGCTAAGATTGCTCTGTAATTATCAGTGAAGCAGAAGGTGGAGATGAAAGATGAAAGAAGGAGCAATAGAGGGACTGAACTTAATGTAATGCATTACAGCACATGCTATCATGCACTAAGGAAAACTGAGAAGATTGCTTTAAAAAAAACTTCAAAGCTAGTGATCTTGTTGACAAGAGAGTCAAAAGTTGGATGTATCACATTCCCTACATTACTCTTCATCTAAAGCTGATTTACACACACACCCCCAAAATTAAATTTATTGCTACAATTTTCACAACTTTCATATCTGTTCACAGGACCAGAAGATCTACATATACAGCTTAAAGGGTATGTGCCCATTAAACGCCCCTCAAAAAGCTTTAGATACCCCAGCTGTTGTCACTTGCTTCCTGGCAGTACCTGTAATGAAAAAGGTAAGGAAAAACAAATGAAGAAAGTTCAGAAAAGTCATCAACTATTTGCTAAAGGGGGGCTGATGATGAAACCGAAGACATTGTAAGAAGTTTGCTTTTCATAGAACAAACTTACATCAATGTGTTTGGTAAATTTTTTGTGTGTTTTTTTCAGGCTAGAAAGCTAAATGTTCCTGGTATTAATCAATAGACATTTATTAAACACCTACTATGTGCTAATCACTGTGTCAAGTGTTGGGTAGTTTTCTAATAATTTGTTTCACTGAATATATAAATCTTATTAGAAGTGAAGCATGTTATCCAAATAAATAGGGTTTATTTAGTAGGGTTGATTTGCTCTATTTAACTGTAAAATTGTCTATTCCCGTAATTGTTGATAGCAGTACTTGATTCCCTTGTCTTAATAACAAATCATTTCCATTTGAAGGGGCAAGAGCAGAGGTTGGGAGGGAGAGGGAAGGGAGGAATCTTCACAGACCTTAGCTTTAAATTTCAGTTTTAACTTTATCCCCATGAGAAAGAAGGGAGATAGATGTTTGAGCAATTCAGAACACAGTCTTCATCAGAGACCTAGAAAACATGAAACAAAGAGTTATTTAAACTCTTCTGCCGGCCAAAAGCCCTCCCTTCTATGCCAAGTGAGCAGCCTCCAGAATGGAGGCAAGGTAACAAAGCTTGGTCTGTGTCGTTGGCTTACCTGGACCTGATGAATGCCTCTCCTCGGGAGACTTTGTCCTGTCCTGAGAGCAGAATGTCTCACAGTGAATTGCCCCAGCACACGTTCCCATTGGAAGGCAGTGATTGCTGCCACAGCTGGAGTGCTGACAGCCTAGGGCCTTCAAATGCAGTTTTATTTTCGTGTTTTCCTTGGCTGTTTTCTTTAAAATACTGAAAATGAATTCTGAGAAAGTTACTAAGGGCTTATTGACTTTGCTGTTGAGCTGCAGGTCAGGTCACTGTTTTAACTTTGACAGTTTGAGGCAAACCTTCTTAGAGCTTCTGACACCCAGTTGAGAGGTGGCTTTCTGTGCTTTCATCCTCAGTGGCACAAGGACTGGATTTCTGCTTTTGTCTCACCCTGGGTTTTCCCACCTGAGCCGGTCACCATCTAACGTTTTTTGGGTATTTGGTTTTTAAGGGAAACTGCATTCAGCACCATGGCTTGGGACTTAGAGGGTCTTTGTCTGGGTTGAGGGATAAGCACTCAGCATTGGTATTGTTTGGCCTGTGCCCAGTAACATAGAATTCACGCTGCTTTGGTGGGTAATATAAACTCCTACAAAATGTACATAGTATACGAAGCCCTCGATTAAGAGGCTGCTGAGAATTGGGAACAGGAGTTTGTCTGGATATCACCAGGCCACCTTTTAAGTCAACTCCATGCCAAATTCTTGACCTGCCCAGAAGCCATCCATCTTACTGAAGAAGTCAACTCATGCCCTGCTTACATCACGAAGGGTACAGCTTTTTGGGAAAAACAATTGTGGGCACAAGAGACAATGATGACTGCCCATGCTGACACACTGAAATCATTTCTAGTATTTAGTTTTTCAGAGAGAAAGATCCTTTTGATCGACATAATATATTTTAATGTATATTAAATGAGGGATATTATATTATAATACTATAATGTATAATAACATTATATTATAAAATATTCATTAAGAGAATGTACAGAAGGAACCAATATGGAAATCTGTGGCCCTGAAAAAGACTTTTGCTTGAGCTAAGAGGGTAGGAGGAGAGCATAGAGGCCCTTAAGATCTGTATGTGAATAAAGTAGCAGTCTTTTTGTTGAAAGGTCTGAAACTCGACTGCTGAGAATTTCCAAGAGAACACTTAATGTGGATCTGTTTCTCCTTTCGGCAGAATTCCTACCTTGTGCTGGCTGGCATGTCGGATGGACTTGTGGCAGTGTTTCCTGTGATCCAGGGTGTTCCGGATAATAACTGCTCCTATCTGTGTTCACATACTGCAAACAGATCCAAATTCAACATCACCGACGATGATCCCCGACAGAATCCTTACCCCGTAAGAGCCATGGAAATAGCTAACAGTGGGTCTGAGGTGTGGTACAGCAACGGGCCCGGCATCCTAATCATAGACTGTGTCACACTGGAAATAAATAGACGATTAGATCCCTATTCTCCTCCTTCCGTGATCACATCAATGGTGGGCAACTCAGAGTGCCATGGTGAAGAAGTGATGTGGTGCCTGGATGACAAAGACAACACGTTAGTGATGTACTTCTCTGCAACCTATCAGTTATGTGCACGGTACTTTTGTGGAGACTGCAGCCCGCTCAGAGACACGTTCCCAGTCAAGCTGCCTGCTCTGGGGCTCCCCACTGCTGGTCTGGCCAAACAGCAGCGTCCTGAAGGGGACTGCATAGCTGATATGAGCATAATCTACAGTGAAGAACTCGGAACTCAGATATTAAACCACCAGGATTCTCTTACGGATTATTGCTCTGTGTCTTCCTACTCCTCTTCCCTTCCCAACACAATCACTGGGTCTTTCTCAGGTCTGCCAAGTTCACCCACAAGCTCTTCTAGCGCGCCTTTTCTCACTGACTATGAAGATTCTGACAAATTTCACGAGACTAATCTTTGCTCTGACGGATCTGAAAAGGATGGCCCTCTTATGAGCAGCGAAGCATCCACACACCTACAAGCCGTCAAAATCCTTTCAGTAAAAGACCTCATTTGGATCCCCAGGTAAAGTGTTCCATTAAATAGATTTACATGGTATTCAAAAAAGAAAATAAAACAAAAGAGGTATCTCCTATTGACCTATGGTAATAGTGGTAGTGGGGAAGATCATGCCCTCCAGATTCTTTGTTTTTAATTTTATCCCATTTGGCGCCACAGTGAAGGGCAAGTTTTTAAAACTACTCTCAGTGAAAGATGCAGAGAATAGTGCTGTTAACAAGTACTTTTTGCTTCTAAGTCTTTTTTTTTCCTTCTCTCTGGCAAATCTAATAATAACAGCACTAAGCCCGGTGCCCCTATCAGATACAATGCAGTAAAAGAGGTGATTTCATTGTGATTAAATTTCCTTTTGGGGAAGTTCTGTTCTACCATTTCTCTGTCATGCCATCTCAGTAATTTAATACATTAGCTGAAACTATATATGTGTTGCAAATGCTTTTCCGCTGACTGTATCACTTTACCCTGGAGATTACTAATGTGAGTAAAATTCTTCCCACTTTCTGTTTCTTAGGCAAGGCGGAGATGTTATCGTCATTGGACTGGAGAAGGAATCTGGTACCCAGCGGGGTAGAGTAATAGCCGTGTTAAAGGCTAGAGAACTGGCCCCATATGGGTAAGGCTGAATTAGAAACTCTTCTTGAATCTTAAAATACACAAAAGAAACCAAACACACTCAATATTTTCGCTTGTTAGTTTCTTGATGTATCTTTACACTAAATTTATAGTCAGAAGGCCTGGGTTCAAATTAGACTCTCCTGTTTATTACTTGTATGATATCAAGAGAATGATAAAGAAGCTGGATTCAGTGGTCTTTTTCTAGCTCCAAATCCAGTTCAGAAAATGCTTTTTCCATTCTTCTTTTCTGTAAATAAGCATCATGAGGCAGCTGGAACACTGGACAAGTTAAAAGGACCCAAATTCAAATCTAGCCTCGGACACTTACTACTTGTGTGATCCTTCATCCATGTTGGTCTTAGTTTCTCAACTGCAAAACGGGGATCACAATAATTTCTCCCTCCCAGGATTGTCATGAACTTCTAAGGAGATATTTGTAGAAATTCATAGTCATTTGATAAAAATCTTGCTTCCTTCATTCTTTCCATCATCATCCATCAGTTTGCAACATAGGATTTATTTTTAAATCATGTATTGATATTCCTAAAAAAAAAAAGGAGTGATTTTAGCTATAGCACCATAGCATGAGACAGTGCTAAGATGCTTCTAGCCATTCAGTAACCTTGTAATGTGTGACTCTGTTGTCAGTGCAGCCTATTTCATTATGTGCCAGTGAAGGTCATAGTGAAAAACTGACTGGAGCCAAGGATCCAGGGCCAGTGTTAAGTTGGGAGTTAAAGCAATTATCCATGCATCTCATAGCCCCTTCTCATTTCTGTCTCCCTCTTCTCCCTATCCAAAAAGCCTTCCACACTCTACATTACATCAGAATTCTCATCTGTAAAGAGGAGGGATGGTTCTTCTTGACAGTATTTCAGATCCCTTCCAGTTCTAAATTGATGACCCTAGTACTATTATCTACAAGATACTCAGTTACTGCCAGAAGAGGCACTGCCCTTTTCTGGCATCCTTCTGTGACTTCCACTTCTGCTGCCAGCTGTTTCCACCAGAAATGCATGGCTCCACTGTGGGAATAAAGCAGGAGCAAGAACAGTTTGTCCAGGACATTATATACAAGACTGGGAAAATGTATAAGCTGAGGCAGAGCATGACTAATTATGGTCTGGACTGCAACTGCTAGAGTACTCAAACACCCTGGAATGTTTACATCTCTTCACTTCAGCTACCGAGTCTCAAGTAATAAATTATTTGTATGAAAATCCCCAAATTCTACTTTGTATATGTTTTGGGTCACTTCCACATTATATTAATTCAGTTTCTTCTGGAGAGTCTGTTGATTTGAGTTTTTTTCTGAAGCACCAAGAAGGGGGGAAGGTCCCAATTCACTTATTTCTCTCAGAGCAAAATGATGATGACAAAGGAAATGTCTGCAGTGAATCAACCTCTGGCACTCACCAACATGGAGCTTTCCAGGATGAGTCACTCTTTAGCTAATGACCCATGTTTGTAAATGATTATATTTGAGAAATAAGAGATGTGCTTCTGAGTCCATCATCTTTTTGTGATTCTGAAATTAGGCAAGGGGATGGGGAGTGGGTTGCATTAAAATTAGCCCTTTTAGATCAGTTCTGAGGACAGACCAATGGATCTCTAATAAAAATAATTATCTGGGTTAGTCATCCCCTACCTATTGACCAAATTATGCAGGAAGTCATGGAATTATTGCAAAGGATTCAAAAATCCATATCCAAATCAATAATTGTAATTTTGATCTGTATAACTTTATAAAGCAGTCCTTTTATTTTTTCCTAATTTATTCCATATCATTCTCCCAAAAAAACTTTTTCCAAACTTTCTTTCATCTCCTTCGGCTCTCCATATGCCCCCCCTTTCCTACTTTATCTCACCTGAATATTTTACTTTCTTGAGGAAACTAAATCATCTGACATGTGCTATCTTTTTTCCTCTGACCAATGAAATGCCCCTGCTCCTTACTAAGGCCAACTCTCTACATGTTCCCTTGATTATATCCAAAAGGTTGCACCCTCATTTACCCCTTCTCTATCTTTTTACCTTCATTTTCTCTACCTACTGTTTCCTTCCCTGTGCTTTCAATCATGCCCATTTGCCTCATCCTTAAATATTTTTACTTAACCCTAACAAACATCATTATTTGCCTAGTTCTACATTTTTCCTTTCCCAACCAAGCTATCATACACTATATAGAAAAAACTATATACACTCACTTGTTACTGGCTCTACTTCCTTTCCTCAAAGACCTCTTAATTGCCAAATCTGGTGATCATTTGTAGTATTTGTTCTTCTCCATCTATTTGTTGCATTCGACTACTCCCTCCTCTCTGGACCTTTATGCATTACTCCTTCCACTTGTCCAACCACTCCACTGTCTCATTTCCCAATTTATCCTTCAGACCCTTTCCCCCCCTTGAAACTTTGGGTATTACAAGGGTCCTATCAAAGGTCCCCTACTCTTTCTCTATATAATCTTTGTTCGTGACTTCTCAGCTTCTATTGGTTTAATTATCATCCCAATTCAGAGCTTCAATTCCACATCACCTTTGACCAATTATTGGACATTTTAAATATTCTAAAGACATCTCAAATCCCTCTTTGAAATTTCTCTTTCTGCTGAAGGCATCACTGCTGTCCTAGTCTCTAAAGTTCATAACATTCATGTTATTTTTGATTCTTACTTTCATCTCATATAACCAATCAGTTATCAAAACTTGCTTTTTTTCCTACTATAACAATTGCCCCCAAATCCAACTCCTTATGTCATCTCACATAGTTGCCACCTTAATTCAGACACACATTACCTCTTGCTTATACTTTTCTAGCAGCCTCCTCCAGCCCCCTGAGATCCAGCCATACTGATCTCCCAACTTGTCTCTCATGACTAGAATGTACTCTCCTTCCACCTTCACCTGATAGAATCTATCTTTTCCTTCAAGAAATAATTCAAGTCTTAGAGTCAAGAGGATCTGAGTTCAAATTCAGCCTCAGACACAATAGTTGTGTGACCCTGAGCAAGTCATTTACCCCTAATTGCCTCCAATTCTATTTAAAGCTTTTTCTGATCCCTTCAGCTACTAGAGGGTTCCCTCTCAAACAGTTGTATTTCTTTATATAGATTTGTTTTTATTTTCTTTATTTGTATTCTACACACACACATACACATACACACATACCCACATGTACATCCTTATCTCCCTCATGAAAAGATATTCTCCTTTACAGGAGGCATAGTTTTATTAATTATATTTGTATCCCAGATTCTAACATTGTCCTAGTGCGTCAGTCATTTAGTCACATCCAACTCTTCATGACTCTGTGGACCATACTGTCCATGGGGTTTACTTGACAAAGATATTAGAGTGATTTGTGATTTCCTTTTCAGTGGATTAAGGCAGAGGTTAAGTGGTCTACCCAGAGTCACACAGTTAATTAGCTATCTAAGCCAAATTTAAACTCAAAATTTAACTCTAGGCTCAGTATTCTATCCACTGAGCCATCTTCTATTTCACCTAGCACATGGTAGGTACTTTATAAACATTTACTGATTGACTTTTAATCAAAAAATTGCAACCGAAGAGCAACTACTATGAGGAACCATGGTTTTTGTTTATTTTTTAACAAAAAAATCCTTATTCTTGAAAATGCTGTGAATCAGTGGTAAAGAGTATATAAAGGTTCAGAGAGCAAATGCACTTCTTAAAGCAAAACACTATCATGTACTTTTTTTTTAAAACAGCTTACCAGTTTTTGGTGATATTACTATTTCTCATTAATAGAAGTGTTAGTACAAGCCAGGGATAACAGTAATACAGAGCATAAAAGTAAAATTTACTGGCAGCATGGCTAATTTGTTTGTGTTTTTTTTTCTTTTTTATATAACCTTCATTTCCAAATATAGTCTTCCACTCTCCTATATTTCACAACAAAGAATCAAAAGAAAATCAGGAAAAAAATAAAATTATCATAAAATTTTAAAATTTAATTTTCTCTAAAAATAAAGATTTAAAAAGTCAGCAAGTTTAATCAATACCACAACAAAATATGTCAGTATATACAATGTTCTGCATCTATAACTATCACATCTGCAAAAAAAAAAAAAAAGGGTGGGGGAGGTGATGTATTTTCTTCATCACTTCCCTAGGGTCAACCTGGCCATTTTTTACACAGCACTTTCTTTTACTTTTTTGTTCTTTCCATTTACTTTGTTGGAGTCATTATGTATACTGGTTTTTTTTCTTGGTGTACTTATTTTATGATGCATCATTTCATATAACTCTCCCTAGGTTTCCTGAAGACTTAATATTCTTCTTCTTATAGCATAGTAATATTCTAGCATATTTGTGTATCACATTTTGCTTAGAGATTTCCCAAATGACTTTTTTCCCAATCTTTGCTACCACAAAAAGTGCTGCTATAAATATTTTGATGTATATCATACTTTCTTTCTTTAATTTCCTTGGGGTCCATAGCTGGCAGTGAGCTGTGGGTCAAGGAGGATAAATGTTCATTTTAGCCATTTTTAAAAAACATAATTACAAATTGTTTTCCAAAGTAGTTGGATTCAATACATAGCTTCACCAACAGCCTATTAGTATATCTGTCTTTCTGCATCTGATTCAAATGTAAGAATTTTCATCTTTTTTCTATCTTTGCTAGTTTTTAGATATAAAGTGAAATCTCAGAATTGTCTTGATTTGCATTTCATAATATTTATAATTTAAAATTTTTTCATATGTTTGCTAATAGTCTGAACTTTTTATTTTGAGAACTATTTATTCACATACATTTACTGTTTATTTATTGGAAAATGACTCGGTCTTATATACTAATATTAGTATTATTATAATTATAATATTAGTATAATTATAATATTATAATAATATCTTGGATATCAAACCCTTATCAGACATAGTTGATGTAAAGATTTCCCCCCCCCAATCAAGATGTTGTCCTTATCATGCTAATTGCACCAGAAAACTCTTTAAGACTATGAGTTATAAGGCAAGTGCTGATGTGACTTGCTAAAGGCAATTTCTGCCTACCAGGTGGTCCCTAGACCAATTACATCACAGGTCTAATCCTTTTTTTAGAAAAAGAATCATATAAATGGTAACTATGAGTATCTCCCCATCTTTCCCACAAGGATAGCACAAAAGACTGTAAAATATTTCACTAAAACCTAGATAAACTATATGTCCAGCATTCTTTTGATCTATCAATCTGGTTACTCTGTTAAAATCACAATAAAGATTCGACTGCCTTGCCCTGTTCTTAAGCTTGCTATGTGATCTCTGTTTCCTTTTCTAAGTGTTTATTGAACCATCCAATTAATAACATATTCTAGGATTTTGTCAGTAATCAAAGACAGATTCACTGGCCTATAATTAGGAGGTCCTGGTCTCTTAAATTCTTTGGGAAATTTGACTTTTTATTCACAGTCTTTCAAAGATTACTGATGGTGCACTGAGCAACTAAGTCTGCCAGTTCTTTGTGAATTCTAGGATGTAGTTCACCTGTACCTGGTGACTTAGACTCACCCAAGATTAGTTATCACCTCTCTTACTTAGTCTTTCCAGTATAAAATCAATTCTCCAAGCAGAAAAAAAAAATAATAATAAGCAAAATAAATTGAGCAGGTCTGTCTTCTCTCTGACATCAGCTGTTATTATCCCAAGCGGCATTCCTTTTTTATCTTCTTTAATCCTCCTCTTTTCCCTGCTAATGAACAATATTTGTCATTTTTTATTTCCTCACCAGTCTCTTTAGCCCTCCTGACACCATTTGTAGAAAAAGTATCATCATTCTTTAGAATTGGAAAGGTCTTTAGAGACCATCTTGCTTAATCTCTTCATATTTTAACATGACAAAACTGAGGGTGAAGGTTAGGCTGCTAGTAAGTAGAAGATTTAAAAATCTTGTCTCTTGCCTCCTAAGTTCAATAGTCTTTTCATTGTACCATGTTCCTGCTTTGGCAGTCAGCTACATAGTAGAGGAAATTGAATGATATTGAATCCAAAACCAGGCGAAATCCTAAAATCATTTACATTTACCTCCAACTGCGTTGTAATTTTTTTGTAGTAGATTTATCTGCACAATTGCATGAGGCTTAGACAAGTCTTCATATTGTCTTGCAAAAAGCAGCAGTAAAGCAAGGGATGCAGAGCTGGCCTATGTTTTGTCCCTGACAAGCTGGCACTATGATTCTGAATAAGTCATTTAACCTCTTCGAGACTAAAAGTGCAGAGAATGTGCCGATCTGTATTGGCGAAGGGAGTTTCTCGTCTGAGGTTCCATATACAGATGAAATCATGGACCCAGTCTAATGTGTATTTTTAATATATACAGGCATTCCTCAGAGTTATTGTTTTGATTCCAGACCACCAAAATAAAGCAAGTGTCACAATAAAGAAGGATACTTAAAATTTTTAGTTTCCTATGTTTACACTATACTGTACTCTATTAAATATGTAATAGTATTACATCTAAAAAAAAAAAAAAAAGGACATACCTTAATTAAAAATCTTATTTCTAAAAGGTGCTAACCATCATCCCAGCCTTCAGTGAGTCATAATTTTGCCACAATGTTCGTGGCTCTGATCAAGGTTGCTGAAGGTTGGGGTAGCTGTGGCAATTTCTTAAAATAAGCCAAAAATGCAGTTTGCCATATTGATTGACTCTTCCTTTTACTTGAACTCTTAGAGCCCATCGTAGAGTTATTAATTGGCCTAATTTCAGTGTTAGATTTTCAGGAGAGTGAAGGAGATGGGGGAAATGGTTGGTGAACAGTCAGAACATACACAACATTAACCGATCAAGGTCATTTCTTATAGAGGAACAGTTCATGGTACCCCCAGACAATTTCAATGGTAACATCAAAGATTACTGATTACAAATCTCCATAACAGATACAACAATAATGACAAAGTATGAAATATTGTGAGAATTACCCAAATGTGACACAGAGCATATACTGTTAGAAAAATGCCAGTAGACTTGCTCAGTGCAGGATTGCCACAAACCTTCAATTTATTTGCTTGTTTTTAATGCATTATCTGTGAAGTGCAATGAAATGAGTTATGCCTGTGTGTATGTGTTTATATATTTACATATGTGTGGCATGCACACACACATACATACTGTATACATGCACACATATGTATGTATTATATGTTTTCTATTGGAATTATATAGAAAATATATACCTTTCATAAACATGTAGATTTTATATATTAAAATTATCATATGCTCACATACTTATATTTCCATCACTAAAAGTAAAGATAAGATATCTGAAAGTGTTTTGCCTGACAGGAGAAAGTCAGCCTGAAATTTAAAATTTGGAATTCATAAACAGAGAATCAAGAATTTGATGGTATTATCCCATTGCTTTAGAGATCCTGAATGGCTTAAGGAAAATGCCATTCTAACTCACATCCCTGAAATTACCAAGACTCAATCCATTAAGAATAAAAAACATAAAGTAAAACTGTCTCTCTTGACTTCTGCTCTATTCATACTGTTATAAAGCACTTAAATATACATGAACATATGTATATATTTACACACATGTGTATATAATTTGTTGTTATTTAGTCATGTCAATCATGTCTGACTCTTCATGACCACATTTGAGTTTTCTTGGCAAATGTCCTAGTAGGGTTTGCCATTTCCTTTTCCAGCTTGTTTTGCAAATGAAGAAACTGAGGCAAATGGGATTAAGTGACTTGCCTAGGATCACACAGCTAGGCAGTGTCTGAGGTCAGATGTGAACTCAGGAAAGGCCCAGCACTCTAACTACTACACCATCTAACTGCCCAAAAGATACTATATATTGTTTTATTATAATATATTAAACATAGAAAATATTCTATATATTTATTCACATACACATTTAAGAAGTGAGTTTTGCACTAGGAGCTAGTTTGTATTATATATGTCTATGTGCATATGTATGTGTGTATATACAAACACATAATTATATGTATATATACACATATAATGGTGTATATGTGTGCATATTTATATTTGTATATATATATATATTTCAGATATATTTGTTATGCAAGATTATAATGCTGCAACTGTTCACCTTGTCAGTATTGCTCTCTAAACATTTATGCAAAGAACTATAAAATGAAGCTTCTGTCTGCAGACTTTTGTCTCTTCTTGTGATGCTGTATGTTTTCTTACACGAGCTGTAGCTCCATTCTCAAGACCTGTCCTTTGATTCCCTAGGACGCTGGTTGAAGCTGCTGTTGTAGGAAAGGACACGGTTGTGTGCTGCTTTGAACAGGAAAACATGGAATGGTGCCTGGCTGTCTGGAGAGGCTGGGGGGCCAGGGAGTTTGACATTTTCTACCAGTCCTATGAAGAACTGGGAAGGCTTGAAGCTGGTATGCGAAAAAGAAGGTAATTCTTATGGAAGACTAATGGTCTCTGAGTGATAAACAGACCAAGGAGTATCAACTGACACCCTTCAGTGTTGTAACCTGGAGAGCTCCCTGTACCCAGAAGAGGGACTTTTATTTCTTCATATTTTGCTGCTATGAACTACTGAGAAGTTACCTGCTGTGCAGTGTGTTTGGGGTGGGGTAGGGTAAGCTGTTTTTTTTGTTTTTTGGGGTTTTTTAATACAAAGTCATTTGGATATCTTCTCTTTTCCTACCCTTCATTTTTTATTCTCCAGCAAGAAAGCTTGGTGAGAATTTATTCATACTCTCCCCAGTGTCTTGGACTTCTTTCTCCTTTTCCTTTCATTATCCACACAAAGAAGAGGATATCCAGATTCTGAACAAGAGTTCTTGGACTTTTAGTATGATGATGGAGCAGAACCTTTTCCCTGCCTCTATTTTACATTTTTCCCCCATGCCCTAAATCATGTTTTTAATTACACTATGCCTTCTCAGCTAAGAGGGCTAGACTGAGCATGATGGGAGAGACCCACCGTCTTCTTCCTTCCATGGCTCCAAGGCTCACAACCTGGTATAAGATTTCTGCCATCCCCAAAGGCAGGTTCCTAGGGGTTGGCCAAAACTGACTGATTTATCTGAGACTGAATATCTTCCCTAATGCAGAAAGAACACTGTGATAAACCCTCAGATGTACTTTTGGTGTCCAACATTGCCCAGTCTTAGGAGAAACATCTTTAAATCATGTGGCTAAGAAGCAAAGAGGAAATGTCATCCAAAGGGCAAATGATTTCAGTGTTTGCAAGGTTCCTGTTGCTTTTCCAGTTGACAAAAGGAAGAAGTAATGATCAGTGGCATTTCAAAATAATCTTACGTGTTTATATTTTTTAAAAGCAAACTTGAACACAGCTGGAATATAAAAGCTCTGTATGTACATAACCTGTTTGTTATTTTTAAAATTAATATCTCTCTTAACCCTTTGGTTATGAATTCACATTTTCCTGGGTTGCACAATACTATATATACATTAAGATTTGCTGCATGCATGTACAGTAGAGTGTAAAAAGTAAATTAGTTCAAAGAGAACTCGTGTATATTATATAACTTTTTTAATGAGGAAAAAAAAAAAAAATATATATATATATATATATATATATATATATATATATATAAACTCAGTTTCATCATTCAAGGCTGCTTGACACAGAACCAAAAAGTAAAATGGAAGAGTTACACTTTGGTTCAACTGTTGACTTTAAAAAATAAAATAAGATTTGACACAGGGCAATTTCATTTATTTGAAAATAAACAGACTACTTAAAAATGAGGTAATGGCTTATAATCTTTTGTTGACAGTTTGGGATAATTATATCACACACTACACACAGTACTTGCTTGTTTATGTCATGAAATACACTTCTTCCATATTCACTCCCTGATCTTCAAAGCTAGCTCTGTGTAGGTGGTGTGATCTGAGTAGGACAATTAGGCTTCTGCTTATTCCAAAATATTTCCTCTCATTGGTGTACCATATTGCCTCCCTCTTTCCTATTTTCTGAACTGAAATTCCTATTTCTAAAATTACTCTTCTAAGTCAGATTTTTAAAAAGAAAAATACAGAAAAGCATTATCAAAATTCAAGGGAAGTCAGAAACCTTGAGGCTTTCCTAGTTCAAGTGCTCTTTGGAATACTTAGATCTTACTTTTTCAATACTGACTTCATGATCCACAGCCATATTGTATCATTGGGAGCACACTGGTGATCAAGAAATAGTTAGTCTTTTATGACATTTAAAAGTTTGGGGTAATTGAAAAAACACTGTGCAGTTTCTCCAATGTTATCTAAACCAATCTTCTTCCAGCAGTTATTTCTAAACTTATTTTCTGTCTGCAGCACTTGTCAAAGACAAATGTTATGATGAGTGAATTCACTGAAATTCAGATCCAGGCGTATGTCACAGTCTGGACAATATGGTTTGTTGTTCTTTTTGGTTCGTGTTGTTCTTCTTTTGTTAGGAAGATGTTATAGTGTTTGAGGCAAAAACAAGCAAATAAAAATCCAATGAGGAAGGAAAGGAAATCTACCAAAAGAGTGATAGGGAAGCAAGTAAAGACAAAGAATGAAGATAAAAAGTGACACTATTGTAAGAAAAGTATTAAGAACTTTAAAACTCAGAATAAACTGAAACTATTGATGAATGCCAATAAAAACAACAACAAAAGTTGTGTTTTTGTTGTTATTGTTGCTATTTGGGGTACAAGAAGAATATTAAAGAAAGTAATAAGATCTAATCTCAAAATAGCTGGAATGATAACAGGTAGCAGAAGTCAGAACTTCTCAACTCGTTTTATCCTCAGACTGAAAGGCTGAGTCCTCAGAAGTGCTACTACATTCACCGTTGTAGGGGATGTGGTACTTGAAATGCTCTCTTCTAAGCCCCCACTACTCTGTTTCCCATTAAGAATATAAGAACAATTGGTAGAAATCATTTCTTCCTAAAATTTGGGGGAAATGTGCCCCCAAATACTGCATCTGTGGAAAGAATGAGCCCAAACTCAGAGTACAATGGCAAACATGTGGGAAACACATGTAACAGAGGCTGTAAAGAACACTTCCTGAAATTGAAAGTACTTTCTTAAATCCAGAAACACTTCTCTTCACTGCTGTAAAGAATCACATTCTTTAATGCTGCCCCTCTCTACACAAATATTTTTCAATTTGTTTGCTTTTGATGTATCTCTCTTCTCTCACCTGGATGCAGTTTCCTTCTGATCCATACTCTGGCAACATGGCCATTAATGTGGGGAGGAAGCCAGGAAGGGAAGAAAATTTCTGAAAAACTATTCCTCATCTCTCTTCTCTCTCCACCCCTCAACCCCATCCTGAGCCATTCATTCCCTCTTAGGTATCTTTTCCCCCCCTACCAGTTATTATTTCCTCCCCAACTCTCATCTAACAAACTCCAGACTGAAACTTTTCTGTATTGGATCAATGGACTCTTGAACTAACTTGCTGTTTTGGCCATGGAGCATAAGTGATTCAGCCAATCACAAATTGTTTTCTATGGAATGTTACTTATCTTTATCCAATGACTAAAGCCTTCTCAAGTTGCCAAAGGATCTATTTACACACTGTGATGGGGTGTAGGAAATCTCATTTGGAGCTCATTGACTGATTAATTGTGTTGCTGTTTTAGTTCAGGTAACTGAACCATATATGTTTACATTAATTGATATAAGGAAATGAAATCCTTCCCCCACCCTTACCCCCTAATTTAACATTTGCTTTCTTTACCAAAGAGAATGATTTTCCAGGTAAGAAACAATAGAGTAAAATGGTAAACAAGAAACTGAGAGCCAAAATAAATATGAAAAATGGTAAAATAAAACTTAGTTGCCCTTAGTAAGTTCAGGTTAAATGACTATATCCTTGAGAACTAGTAACTGTGATTATTGAGTAACCGCCACTGATATTTGAAAGTTTGTGGATATTGAGACAGGTGCCATGATCCAAAAATAAGAAGACTTCAAAAATTATAGGGCATATTATTAAAAGGAGGTTTATGAGCATTTAGAAAGGCAAACAATGATCACTAAAACCAGCATGATCACAAAAAAGCAGGTAACAGAATCTCAAGAGTTGGAAAGGATTTTAGATGCTCTGATCCAACCTGTGCATAACTGAGCAAAACGCCTTGACAACATTGTGGAAAATAGTCATCTAGACTTCAATTAAAGACTTTCAATAAGGAGAAACTCACTGTCTCCTAAAACAGTGCATTCCATTTTGGAGTAGCTCTAGTTGTTAGGAAGTGTTTTCTTACATTGATGCTAAATGTACTCTCCAGGAAACAAGAAGAACAAATGAAATTATTTGATTTGACATCCTTTCAGTACTTAAAGGCAGCAATATATGCATGCATTTGGACACATACACAGACAGAGTCTTCACATTTTACTGGAAAGTCCTGCTGTAACTCTGCCCTTACCTGATACAATGTGTTCTTGTGTTCATCCTTTTGGTGGAAACATTGAGACATTTTTCATTCTTGTGCAACTTTTTTGCTTTAGGTAGCAGCTTCAGCAAGGAATTCTGGGTGCATTTGACCATTCTTTTTATCTTCACAGAATAATAGAATTTGAGAGATGGAGGAGACCTAGTGTCACAGTGGATAGAGTACTAGACTTGGAATCTTCCTGAGTATAAATCTGATCAAATGTGACCTGGGAAAATCACTTAACCCTGTCTACCTTAGTTTATTCAACTGTAAAATGAGCTAGAGAAGGAAATGGCAAACCATTTCAGTATCTTTGCCAAGAAAATCCTAAAAAGGGTGATGAAGAATCAGACACAACTGAAATGACTTAAAAATAACAGAAGATCTCAAGGGCCATCATGTCCCACCCATATACAAAAGGAAACCTTACTCTAAGAAATCTGATGATTCAGCTTTCATTTCCTTGGGTGTCCTTATGTTACTCCAGCACACAATATATTAAGATAGAGACCAGTTTTGGTTTCATTATTGTCCTTTATGAAGACATATTATTATTAAAAACACTGGTAATCATTCCATTTTATGTCTGTTGTTCCCTTGCTTTCATCTACAGATAATCTCTGGAGAATCTGGCTTTCACACTAGACTCTCTCACACCAACTCATTTTCATTTCAACTGTTTTTCATTGTTTTATTTCTGGTAGCACTTGCACTTCTTCAGTCTTCTCCATGATATGTTTAACAAATGAGCTCCTGTTCTAAATTGATGCTGCCCTTGAGTCTTGCTGTTTTTTTGTCCTTCTAAAAAAAAAAACCTTAAGAATTTGTTGGCTTAGATCATTTTAGGTCTGTTTCAGTTTTCTCATTGTAATAACTATTTTGTTTTGGTTAAATCTTTAAGAAATGGTAATAATCACATATTTCTTCTGTTTATTTATCATTTTTCAGAGGTCACAGCTTGTTTGAACAAATCAAGATAGGGCTGCTGTAATCAAACATCATGTTTTCATGTCAGACTTATCCTCTCTGCTAATTTGATATTTACTCTGACCTTGCTCTAACCAGTCAGTGATCTGACAGTACAGACAGCATAATCTGAAATGACTGCTATGTCTGTAAACAGTCATTTCCTGTCTGTTAAAATGTAGTAAAATTTATTTTTACTCTGTCATTTGAATTTCACCATGTACTCTCCAACTTTATTATTAAAAAAAAAAAAGATAAATGATGTATATGTGGCATCTGAGCCATCTACTAACCTCTGACCCTTTTCATATTCTCCACAAGTCCTACTTTCATGTTTCATTGTGACACAAAGGTGTCCCCAGGTTTTCCAAGGCTTTATCAAAGTAAACGTTTGAACAAGTTCTACTTTTCTGGTATAAGAATAGGGATAGTCCAGCCATGTTGATTGAATCAGTCAACATCATAAACTAAGTTCAAATAAGTTTTTGATCAATTTGGCAGAAATGAAGGTTTTTGGATGAAAGCAGATGGTGCCACCCAGAAAATATTTTGTGATAAATTGAAGAAAATCTGCCCTATACAGCTTTAGATAAGACAAACCTCAACTACAGGCAACCACATGAGTTCAGAAGAATCATCCATCAGTGTCATTAAAGAGGTTGTTTCACTAGCAACCTGAGATGGCAAAAATATGTATGGCACAGCAGTAGCTGACGACAGCATCTGCATAAAGAACTAAAAGATACATTGAGGAAAAACTCAGCACACTAAAGCAATGCAGCTTTGGGAACTTTGGAGCTCAGCAAAGAGTTAGTTATACCTTAGGGGAACTTCGTGAGGACACCATAAACAGGCTTCCAGTAACCAGTAGCTATGAGTCTATCCTTGGGATACAAGAGCCCTCTTGAGTTTGAGCTCATTCTCCTCAGGGATCTTGTATATACAAGGGGGAAAAACCATGCCTCCAGGATGGGAAAATGCTCCTCTAACAACTTTCCTTGTTTTACCTGTGTAATAGTCTTCCTCAAAGCCAGTGAATCTGGTCGATCAGTGGGAAACATTACACAAGGGCTCCCAATTCCTTATGGATACCCAGATAATCCTGAGGAAAGAATTAGATGGCCACCCTTTGGTCCCCCAGACTCATCAAATAGAAATTAGGGAAGTAATTGCAAGGTAGGGCTATACAGTAAAGGCTTTATGTATGGGCCCATAAACAGCTGTTTCTGTTATCCAAAGAACGATCTAGCTAGTATAGAAGAGCTTATCATGAACATGTTAGCTAGCAGACAATAATTACTTTTGGCCATGGCAATCCCTGAATAGACAAATGTGCAAAATAACTATCAGCTTCCCTATTGTCTTCCTCAGTGACATTAACAGACACATAAAGGATGGATCAAAGCAAGAGCTCTATGGTGGTTGGAGGTATTGCCTTTAAAGAGACACATCTATTTTGAATCAAATAGATTCAACTCTGTTAAGAGAGAGTTGTCCCTGTTGGACCATCCCAATAAACCCCAGATCCATATTCTAATTTCCCATCTACTCTGGGATGATCCCAATAGTGCTTAGTTTAAAGACCACTAATCCCAATGCTAAACCAGGCTTATCTTAGAAATGTGGCTTCATAGAACCAAGAAAATAATATTTTCAATGTAAAAGGAAAGAACAACCACAAAACATTTGCAAGTGAATATTGTGAAATTATAGGAAAAAATATGGCTCCAAAGAAGAAGATAATAAGAAAATACCTAAGGAGCAGTTAGGTGGCATAGTAGATGGAGCACTGGTTCTGGAATAAGGAGGACCTGAGTTCAAATCCAACCTCAAACACTTAATACTTATTATCTATCAGTCACTTAACCCCAAAAGCCTTGAAAAAAAAAAAGGAATAAAAATGCTGCCCAATTCATTTTCAGTGGTAGAATATAGTCCACATTTTCAGTTTTTCTTTGATATGTTGATGTTTTACTGATTGTTTTTTTTTTCTTTTTTTCCCCTTAAACTATATTTGTTGTTGTATACTTCTCTGGGAAATGAAGAGATATATAAAGGGAAATTTTAGGCAATTTAAAAATAAGAACTCAATAAAAATTTATTTTAAAAAAAGAAATTTGGCTTTATTTAGAGCTATATTAGGAGAAATAGTATAGTTAAATGTTTAGTACCTTTTTAAGATATAATTCCTTCATTTTGGTTTGCTACTGTCATTGTAACATACTATTTTTTATTTTATTTTATTAAAGCTGTTTATTTACAAAACATTTGCATAAGTAATTTTTCAACGTTAACCCTTGCAAAACCTTCGGTTCCAAATTTTCCTCTCCTTCCCCCATCTCTTCCCCTAGATGGCAGGTAATCCAATACATGGTAAATATGTTAAAATATATGTTAAATCCAATATATGTATCCATATTTATAAAGCTTATTTTTTTGCACAAGAAAAAATTGGATCTAGAAGGGAAAAAAACTGAGAAAGAAAACAAAATGCAAGCAAGCAACAATAAGAGTGAAAAATGCTATGTTGTGGTCCACACATTCCTTTCTCTCTGGGTGTAAATGACTCTCTTCATCACTGAGTAAATAGAACTGGTTTGAATCATCTCATTGTTGAAGAGAGCCTCATCCATCAGAATTGACCATCATATAGTATTGCTGTTGCCGTGTATAATGTATCTCCTGATTCTTCTCATTTCACTTAGCATCAGTTCATGTAAATCTCTCCAGGTCTCTCTGAAATCATCTTGTTGATTGTTTCTTGCCATTCTCCAATTGATGGGCATTCACTCAGTTTCCAGTTTCTTGCCACTACAAAGAGGGCAGCCACAAGCATTTTTACATGTGGGTCCCTTTCCCTCCTTTAAAAATCTCTTTGGGACATAAGCCCAGAAGTAACGCTGCTGGATCAAAAAGTATGCACAGTTTGATAACTTTTTGAGCATAGTTCCAAATTGCTCTACAGAATGGTTGGATCCGCATAACCTATTTTTAAAAAGAAAAATGTGGCATAGTGGAGAAGGAGCCTACCTCACAAGTGAAGACTTGGATTCAAGTCGTGACTTGGATACATTAATTGTATCAGGGCTGGTGCTCTATCCACTGCACCACCTAGCTGCCCCAAGTCAATTTACTTTTTAGTGATCCCCCAAGGAACTTTCTTATGAGGCTTTATTACAGACTTTATGGGAGTTGCATATACCATTGAAATCACAAATCTAATAAAAAAAAAGGCTGTGGTACTTTTGGATTCCTAATCTAAGCTGTGAAATGAGTAAATCAGGGCCAAAAAATTAATCAGTTAGTCATCAATTTGCTGGTACTGAACCTCTCCATACTTAGCTAGATTGGTCCACATCTGTTAGGGACTGGACTGAAAGACTTTCTTTCTTGGTAGGATCTGCCATAACTTTCAGTCCAGATATTGTGGAGTAAACTAGTTTCTTCCAGCAAATGTTAAGGAGGGTCTTCTAATTTTGCAATTCATTTTCTCTGCCTTTAAAGCTAATGGACCCTAGCCATATTATTCCATTTCCCTAAATAAAGGGATTGATGAATGTTGGCAAAAGCTCTACCCATAATTCCATATAAGCATTGCATATATCTTTCCCCATAGTTCCAATTGGGAATTCTTGTGGTAGATATATGGGCAAAAGACTCACTGGACCCTTATTGAGGAAGGGCAGTTTGTTTATCACAGCAGAAAAGCAAAGGGGTCACCTTTGGAGAATTGAATTCAAGAGAGTGATTCATCCTAGCAGTTGTAATAAGGGAATGGGACTTGAGATACTGAAGTTCTCCTGCCTAGGAAGAGAAATGAAAATGGACATTTCTCCTATGACCTATACAAGGAAGAAGTAAAGCATCTCTAATTTCAACTTCAATTGTAATCTCTTTCCTGCGCCCTCAGAAGTAGACTAGAGTGTTAATACACTGTTACAAGTCCCCATCTCTTTATGGCTTAATAGTATTGGGATCTCCCTGTCTCCAATCTCTCCCCATTTTTGTCCAGCCTCCATTTCCCTGCCAAACTGATCTTAAAGTTCAATTCTGATCATGTTAATCAATAAACTTCAGTGGTACAGTATCACCTCTAGGATCAAATATTAAATCCTCTAATATGCAAACCACTTTATAGCCAACCTGGTCCCTTCTTACTTTTTCAGTCTTCTTACAGCTTATTCTTCCCCAATTACTTCAGTCCAGTGATGATGTTTACCTCCATGCTGTTCCTCACACACAACACTCCATTTCTCAACTCCACATATTTTCACTGGCTGTCCTCCAAACCTGGAATCTCTACCTACACATCTCCATCTCCTGGCTTCCTTCGAATTCCAGCTAAAATCCTACCTACAAAAAGCCTTTTTCAATCCCCCATAAAGCTAGTGCCTTCTCTTTGTTGATTATTTCTATTATATCTTTGTTTGTACATAGATGTTTCCATATGGTTTCCCCAATAGATTAGGGGAGTAGGGATTTTTTTGGAATTGATGTGGGTT
Organism: Sminthopsis crassicaudata; assembly: GCF_048593235.1. NCBI lineage: Eukaryota > Metazoa > Chordata > Mammalia > Dasyuromorphia > Dasyuridae > Sminthopsis > Sminthopsis crassicaudata. The sequence goes on along the minus strand of NC_133618.1, from coordinate 551,179,891 downwards.
TTTTATATTTTTACCTTTCTGTGTAGTGCTTAATCCAGAGCCTGCTACAAAAAAGGAACTTAAATGGATGCTTGGGTACTGGTTGACTATATTTACAATTGAAGTGTGAGTTCCAAAGACCCCTTTACCTCTTTGGCTTTACACACGCTACAGGAACTGGGATTCATGACCACCAATTCCTGATGGATTCATCTTTAATGAGTTTTGATTTGAAAATAGCTTTAAGCAGTGAGGGGGTGGATTCATTGGCAAATGCCAGAATGTTTATGCGAATCCTGTTTTCTTTTTTGAAATGGAACCAGGGTTTCATTTGGGAAAGGAACAAAACAATTTGACAGCCAAGAGACAACACATAAAGTCAAAAAGGGGGCCATGAGAGAGAGACCACTGGTCGACATAGGTTCTGAATAGCGAACAACGGCTGGTCTTCTTTAAAATATAGATGGTGATAGAGTTTTGCCCCTAGAAACTGAGTAACTCAATACACTGTCTTACAAAATCATCTATTTTGATATATCTAGTCTAGCCCTTTGAAAACATAACTTTTACCTAAATCTGGTACAAATCTTGTAGATGACCTTTTCCAGCAAGTACTACAATTCATAAATTACTGAGGGAAGAGTTAATTGTACAGATCAATTCAAAACTATGCACTATCTCCCAGATCTTTGCTTTTGTTTTGGAAGAATACTGGGAGCCTTGTAGGAATTGATAATGGAGCCAAGTGCCTCCAGCGCTAGGGAGCTCTACAGTATTTGCTAATTCTCCCATAATTTTTTCTACTCAAAGTTATAGCTACTGCACAAAGTGTGGAGTATTTGGTAGAACATCAAATCTTCCATATTAGGAAAACAGGCATGGAGGAAAATAGACAGCTTGTAAAAACTTAAGGAGCCAGCTTTGCATTTAAAGCCAGTATTAGTCTAGTGTATCTACACATTCCTAGCATTCTGTACAAATAGAGAAAATCCTTATCAATCATTTCCTAAAGCCTTCTTATCACTTAAAATTGTTTTCTGTCATCAAAAGCATATTGTTTAGAATACTGGATCATACCTTTAGAGCTAGAAAAAGTCATCGGAGGTCATCTTTGTTTTAAAGATAAGGAAAGTAATGGCCAGAGAAGTAACATGATTTAGCCAAGATGACACAGATAATAGGGCAATAGATGACACAAGCAGGTCACAAACCTAAGTCCTTTGACTGTAAATCCAATTCATTTTTCATTACACTACCTACTGAACTCCCACTGTGCACTAAAAACCAGTATTTAAAAAATGAGTGAGTGCAGGGTTCCAGTCTTTGCTGGAAAAACCTTTGGGAATTTTTCACTTCATAATCTCTTTTGGTCAAAGTAATTTAATTCAGCTTTGTAATTAGTAAGCATTTAATGAATGTTTATTGACTTCAATCAATCAATATTTGTTAAATCACTTACTAAATACCAGGTACTATGCTAGCTTTAGAGATACAATAAGAGGTAAAAGACAGTTCTTGCCTTCAAAGACCTTACAATTTAATAGAAGAGATATCACACAAACAAATATGTACAAAACAATCTATATACAGGATAAATGGGAAATTATTAACAGAGAAAGGCATTAGAACTAAGGGGGATTGGGGAAGGCCTCCTATAAAAGATGGGATTTTAGTTGGGACTTAAAGGAACCCAGGGGAATCAGTAGTTGGGAATGAAGAAGAGTATTCTAACTATGAGAGAGAAAATGGACAGAAAAAATTCTTGGAGCCCAGAGGTCGAGTGTCTTGTTCCTGGAACAGAGGAGGCTAGTGTCACTGTATCAAAGGGTACTAGTCAGGGAGTAAAGTAGGAGACCAGAAAAGTAGGACTGGCTGACCAGAAAGTAGTCTTTGGACTTTGTTTGGAAACAGGGAGAGACTTGATGCAGACAGACCAACCAACAGCTATAGCAATAATCCAGGAGGGAGGAGATAAGGGCTGCACTGGAGTGGGTCAGTGTTGGAGGAGAGAAGGGAACCTGTTGGAGAAAGGTGAAATAAGCCTTGACAACAGAGTGGATATGGAGTGGGGGGAACGTGACTTGTAATAAGCAGTGTCCCAACAGTCCCTAACGTATTCACTTAATAGTTCCCCCCAAAAGTAGATGAAAGAAGAATTAGAGATTTTCTTTTCACAACCTGAACCCTTTATCAGATGTCCCTTAACATAAACAAAAGACCCCAGGCTTAAGTGAAGCATTTAGATTTTTATTTTCCCCCCAACTTTGCCCCTTTACAGGACAAACGCAACCCAGACAAGCAAGTTTTCTTGACTGGAATTCATTCCTTTTTTATTCTTCAAGGAGCAAACCAGTCTTTGACTTTAGTAATTACAGCCATGAAAATAGTTGGGGGTTTTAAGTTGCCGACAATCGAACCTGCTACCACATCCCTTACCACAAGGCCCTGTTGCAGGCACAAACTTGTTCACTCTAGTGCCAGGCTCATATATGGAGCTCGCTACCTACTTGAAGAAGCTGGACAAGAATGGGAAGAGCGGCGGGTTTATTATTAAACTCTGAATCTTGGCTCTGCGTCTCTCATCCTTGCAAAGTCACATCACAGAATTGGGCCTCTGTAGCCTTATCTATAAAATGGGAGAGTTGAACCAGGTGAACTTTAAAATCTTCTCCTATGGGTCCTAGCCTGTCAATTGTTCCAGTCAAATCTATTACTAGCTTTAATGAGATTCCCCATGTTCTTTTTTGAGTTGCTTAATAATGTTTCATCTGGAGAGCAAGGAAGTTCTTGTTTTAAATGGCTGAACCCCTTGTTGTTGCTGGGTGGTGCAGTGGATAAAGTGTTGGGCCTGGAGTCAGCAAGCTCTGAGTTCAAATCCAGCCTCAGATACTAACTAGGCGTGGGACTCTGTACAAGTCACTTAAACCTGGGCCCAGTTTCTTCATTGGTAAAATAAGCTAGAGAAGGAAATGGCAAACCATTCCAGGGTCTTGCCAAGAAAATCCCAATGGGGTCATAAAGAGTTGAACACAACTGAACAAGGACAAAATTAGAAAGGGTCTTCAGAGATCATCTTCTGGCTCAGTGATTCTCAAAATGTGGTATGAGGATCCCTGAGGGTCCCCAAGATTCTTCCTAAAGGTCTATAAAATCAAGACTATTTTCATATTAATACTAAGAATTTTTTAATTCCTAATCTGTGGCTCAAAAAATAGATATTACCTTTTATCCTAAAACTTTCTTCCTTTCTTCCTTCCCTCCTTCCCTCCTTTGATCTTCCTTCTTTCTTTCCTTACTCCCTTTCTCCCCTCTTTTTTTCTTCCTTCTCTCCTCTCCATCTTCTCCTCTTCCCTTTTCTCCTCCTTTATTCTTCCCTTACTCTTTCTTCCCTCCTCCCTTCCTCTCTTCTTTTCCTCTTTCCTTCTTCCCTTTGCTCCTTCCTTTCCTTTTTCCTTCCTTCCCTTCCTCCTCCCCTTCCTTCCTTCCTTCCTTCCTTCCTTCCCTCCTTCCCCTCCTTTCTTCCTTCCTTCCTTCTGTCCTTCCTTCTTTCCTCCTCCCCTTCCTTCCTTCCTTCTTTCTTTCCTTCCTTCTTTCAATTCTTTCTGTCTTTCCTTTCTTCCCTCCTTCCCACTTTCTCTTCCTCTTTCCCTCACTGTTCCTTCCTTCCGTCCCTCCTCTTCCTTTGTTCACATAGGGAATGTGGACAGGTGCTCTGCCCAAGAGAATGTAAGTTTTGATTATTGAGACCTCTTAAGATATCTTGAAGTTTAGTTTAGGACCATGCCTCAAACCCAAATCACTCTAGCTCTCATTGGCCAGCAATTAGTCCCAGGAAACAGAGGTCATTGTTTGACTCTGATGGCTCAGAATGTAGCAATTGTTTCTGTTTGGCCAGAAATCCTGAGAGCCTTCCCAGCCCAAGATTGATTTGTATTTTGTTGTGTTGTTGTTGTTGTTGTGGTTGTGGTTGTTGTTTTTGATCATGGAAAAGAGGTCATTCTCTGCCTCATTTCTTACCTAGCCTTAATCATTGATTGGGTGCAGCCTCAGTCAAACTGAGACCTGAGAAAGGCCTTAGCTTAAAAAGATCAGGTTCTCCCACTGTATCCAGGGTTATCTCTATTGTCCTGATCTATATCTAGCCACTGGACCATGTTGGCTCCAGAGAGAATGAGGCAGGTGACTGCACAGCTCTCCCTCACTTAAACCTAATTCACTTGGAAGTCATGACATTCCTAATGTTATAGTCTTCTTCAAGAACACAGAACAAATGAGTGAATGATAAAAAAATAAAAGAAAAATAATACTTGTAGAACCTTCCACCTCCACCAGAATTGTTTAGAACCTCAAATAAGCATCTCTTAAAATTGACATGATTCCATACTCCAGTCTCAACCCCTGATCCTGAACTCAAGCTCTTCTAATTGAAGATCCAATTCAACTATTTGACAGGATCTAGATCCATTTTGCTAATTTCTAGCTTTTTCATGCACTTGTAGCATGAAAATTTATTTTTATTTTTATTTTTTTGTTATAGCTTTTTATTTACAAGATATATGCATGGGTAATTTTTCAGCATTGATCCTTGCAAAACCTTCTGTTCCAACTTTTCCCCTTCTTCCTCCCACCCCCTCCCCTAGATGGCAGGTAGAACATGCATGTTAAATAAGTTAAAGTATATGTTAAACACAATATATGTGTACAAATTTATTTTGCTGCACAAGAAAAATTGGACTTAGAAATAAGGTAAAAATAACCTGAGAAAGAAATAAAAAATTCAAGTGGATAAAAACAGAGGGATTGGAAATGCTATGTTGTTTCATACTCATTTCCCAGGGTTCTTTTGCTGTAGCCCCCCATTTTAAAACTAATTCTGAGTACCATGTTCAAATCAACTATCATCCTTGGAACAAATGTCATTCAGTTGTCCTCTGACTCCAAACACCTCTTTAATACACTCCTCCCCAAATGTGCTGTCTTCTTTTAAAATGCGAGCTCCTTGAAGGTAGAGGCTGTCTTGTTTCACAGGATCATAGATTTAGAGAAGGGACCTCAGAGTTTATCAATCCAACTCCCTCATTTTGTAAATGACTCGGAATCAGCGACTTGTCCAAGATCACAAGGGTGATCATAGTCAGATGTGGAATTTGAACCCAGGCTTGCTGACTTCAGGGCTGAAGCTCTGCCTATCCCACCCTTGTATTTGTGTCTTCAGTGTTTAGGAGAGCTGCCTGTCACATAGCATGGGCTTAATAAGTAATTTTTTCATTCATTAAAATGCTTTGCAAATCTTGAATCAAGCCATTTAACTGTCAGTTAGTATTAGCCTCCTTGTCCCAATGGCATAGTTTTGCAGAGATGTGAAGCAATTATGAGCAATTTGGGCAGAAATAAGTTCTATTTGATGGAGCCCTGGACAGTGGAAGGCAGGACTATGCATCTCTTATTTTATGCCGTGTATAATACTGTGATAGATCTGTAACCTCGTCTTCATGGGCAGTCCCTGCCCTGATGAAGATTACAACCATCCCTGCCTCGTCATCTTGTGGAAATCTTGTCAGAGTATCTGTTTGCCCCTGGAAGAAGTCTTCCTCAGGACAGTTTGTGGATCAGAGCAGCACTCAGGTTGGTCGCCTGTTATTTCTCACTCTGATTACCTGAGCCAGTGACCTTCTCATGGGATTCTCTGTATTGTCTTTTATGCCACTTTTCAATTCAGTTCAACAAATATTAAGTATCTATTATGTGAAAGGTACTGTGGTAGGCTCAATGAAGGAAGGCAGGAAGAAAAGGGCCTGGGAGAAGCATTTATTAGACATCTACTATTGGGCCAGCCACTGGCCTAAGCACTTAATATATTTCACTTGATGCTCACAACAACTCTGGGATGTGGGTATTATAATCCCTATTTGAAGAAACTGTGGCATACAAAGGCCAAGTGGCTTGCTGAGAATCACATGACTAGCGAGTGCCAGAGGCCAGATTCCAGGCCCATTGCATTATCCATTATACCACACAGCTTCCTCAGAGAATTAAAGACCCAACAAAAAACTCTTCCCCCAAGGAAGTCCCTGCCCCATATTATATCAAATTGAATTGTACTGCACAGTATTCTACTGCATTGCATTATACTGTCATGTGTTAAATCTCATCATATCCTATCATATTACATATCAATTATATTGTCATACCTAACATTTTCCTGGGCAAGTCATCCTTACCAGTATAATTCAGATGACTATCATCTACAATTTCAGTTCTTCTGAGATGATATTCTACCTCTTTCATCAATAAAGACCACAAACCATCGGTAATATAATGAGTAAATCTTAGAGAATGTGTATTATCTACTGTTTTGTATTTCATACCACTTATTTATGTACATCTGTGTGTGTGCCTTATCCCCCTAGTAGACTATCTACAAAGGCAGAGATGTTGGATTATTATTTTTTTTTCATGTGGAGGCATCTACCAAAGAATAGGCATATAAGTGCTTATTGAATTAAGAGCTAAATATACCAGTGGACAGAGTTCCAGGCCTAGAATCATGAAGACCTGATCCAGCCTCAGACTAGCTGTGTGACCATGGGCAAGTCATGTAACTGTTTGCCTCAGCTTCTTCATCTGTAAAATAAGCTAGAAAAAGAAATGGCAAACCATTCCAGCATCTTCGGCAAGAAAATCCCAAATGGTCTCCCAAAGAATTAGACACAAGTAAACAACAAAAATACTAGGACTGTGTCACAAAGAACCAAAAACTAAGGGGATATTCATCAATTGAGGAATGGCTGAACAAATAATGCTATGCAAATGTATTGGAACACTATTGTGTCCTTAGAAAAGACCAAAGGGATATATATATATATATATATGTATATATGTATATTTTTAGTTTTGTAAGACTTTTATTTTTTTTATTTATTTTAAATTTTACAGTTATAAAATTTTTTGACAGTATATATGTATGAGTAATTTTTTTATAACATTATCCCTTGTATTCATTTTTCAAAATTTTCCCCAAAGGGATATTTTCAAAGAAATCTGGGAAAATTTGCATGAACTGCTATAGAGTGAAGTAAGCAGAAGCAGGAGAATAATTTTTAATAAAAACAAACAACTCTGAAAGACTTAAGGACTCTAATCAATGCACTGAACAGTCACGATTACATGATGACTAATGCCACCCACTTTATCTCAGAGAATGAGATGTACATTTTTGGACATGCATAATGTTGGGATTTACTTTGCTCAAATATGCATGTTTGTTAAGAGGGTTTTGATTTTTTTCTTTTTTTTCCCCCTTTTCAATGGGAGAGGCAAAGCTAAGAGAGAAAATAATGTAAAAAATGTATTTTAAAAAAAAGAATCCTCTTTCTTCCTTTCAGAACCATCTTTGTACTAGTTAATAAAGTAGCATTCACAGGATGCATATATTATTGTGCCTAAGCATCTAAGTGGCACAGTGGATAGAGTACTGAGCTTTGTTAGAAAGGCCTGAGTTCAAACATAGCCTCAGGCAATTACTAGCTGTGTGATCTTGTGGAAATCACTTACCCTCTTTGTCTCAAATACCTCAACTGTAAAATAAAATAGGGATAACAGCACTTATTTCATAAGGTTGTTGTGAAGATCAAATAAGATGAGTGCCTGCTAAGCACTGTATAAATGCTTGTTCCTATTCCTTTCCCCCTTGGTGATAAGTGTATGGAAAAAATGTTTGAATGGCTGGACTACTGTTGTAAATAGCTTCCTAATTGGTTTTACCTTCCTCAAATGTCTTCTCTCTAATCCATTTTACACAAGGCTACTCAAGAGATTTTCTGACCATTTCTGACCCTCTTTTTGTTAAAATCCGGTGACCCCCTAAAGTCTCTATAATCAAGCATAAACTCTTCTGACATTGAAAGCCTTTTCCAGACTGGCTCCATTCTACCTTTTTAACCTTATTAAATATTATTTCCCTTCACAAAGAAATGTGTCCAGAATGACCTTCCTACTATTGCTCACTTTGAAGATTCTATCTGGCATCTCTGCCTTTATCTCCTATATATGTGGAATGTACTCCCATGACCCTTTTTTCTTTTTTCAGTTGTACTTCCCTAATAGTATGTAAGTCCCTTGAAGATGAAGATTGTTTCACTTTTGATTTTATATCCCTAATGCCTAGCATATGGTAGGTGTTTTATTGACAGATCATCAATAAAAACAAGTGAGTATCTACTTTGGATAGGTTATCATAACACAACTGGGCTAGGGAATGATTCTTTTTCCTGCCTCCGAGTATTCAGAAAGAGCTGTTACCAAAGTAAACTGTTCAAGAAAGAGCAGATCAAGCAGAAATATAAATCATAGCTTCTTCAGAACCTATTAGGACACTTCAAAGGTGCCTCCTAATTTTAAAACCTGTGAGTGACCCAGCTCTAAATGATCCTCTAAAGCAGTGATGTCACCTCCAAATAGAAAGTGTCAATGAGCCATACGAAGAGATCTGTGCCAGTTACATATTGACAGTTTTTAAATGTAATGTTATCTGTCTCACTGTATTTTTTAATTTTGTTAAATATTTTCTAATTACATTTTAATCTGGCTCCAATACATTTTATGCTTTTAATGAATATTAATAAAGCACCTACTGTGTGCCAAACACTGTGCTAAGTGTTGGGGATACAAAAAGACAAAAAAGACATTCCTTGTCTTCAAGGACCTTAAGGAAGAAGAACAAATATATTCAAAGCAAGCTATCTACAGAATAAAAAAGGAAATCATTAACAGAAGGAAGACACTAGAATTAAGTGGGATTTGGGAAAGGCTTCCAGTAAAAAAAAAAAAAAAAAAAAAAAAAAAAAAATGGGATTTTAGTTGGGACTTAAAGGAAACCTTGGAAGTCAATGACTTGAAGAGGAAGAGTATTGTGCGCAGAATTTGACACCTCTGGGAGCCTGCTACTATAACCCTCTTTGAGCACAGTCCCATCAAGTAGGGATTGCTTCATTTGCACACTGGACACTTAGCATAGATCCTGATATGGAAATACTTTCATGTTTAAGTATTTGTTTTTAATAAATAATAATTCACTGACTGATTTTTAGCTTGATCTCTGTTGTCAAATCCAGGTGCCTGTGACCATAGATTTAAAAGTTGGATCATTCACTTCAACTCCTTCACCTTACAGGCAAAACAAACAAACAAACAATATAAAAACCCACTAAATTCTAAAAAGGATATTTGATTTGCCCATTATTACACAGTTGAAGTAGCATAGGTGGGGTTAGACTATGTAGGTTCCGACCTTCTGAATTTAGGATTCTTTTCACTGCGTTATGCTCAGGTATTAGTTTTTTTTCCATCTCGTTTCTGCCCCACCCCCATCTCACCCCACCCCACCCCCTTTCACTTTCTCTGCAATGCAGTGGTTTTCCTTCTTTCATTTTAAGTGGGTCATGCATATGGATGCCTAGAGAGGCTTCTCCCAGTTTGAATGAAGAGAGAACTGCTTAATGGCTCGCTCTCAGTCCAGACTCTGGAGCCTCCTTTCTCTCTCACTGTGCTAGGGGGAGCTCCTGCTTTAAGAAGCCATGCATGGGGCAGGCGGGCCGGCAGTCAGGCAAGGAAGAAAGGAAGGAAGGAGGGAAAGAGGAAAGGAGGGAAAGAGGGAAAGAGGGAAAAAGGGAAGGAGGGAAAGAGGGAAAAAGGGAAGGAGGGAAAGAGGGAAAAAGGGAAGGAGGGAAAGAGGGAAAGAGGGAAGGAGGGAAAGAGAAAGAGGGAAGGAGAGAAAGAGGGAAAAAGGGAAAGAGGGAAAAAGGGAAGGAGGGAAAGAGGGAAAAAGGGAAGGAGGGAAAGAGAAAGAGGGAAGGAGAGAAAGAGGGAAAGAGGGAAAGAGGGAAGGAGGGAAAGAGAAAGAGGGAAGGAGAGAAAGAGGGAAAGAGGGAAGGAGGGAAAGAGAAAGAGGGAAGGAGAGAAAGAGGAAAAGAGGGAAGGAGGGAAAGAGAAAGAGGGAAGGAGAGAAAGAGGGAAAAAGGGAAAGAGGGAAAAAGGGAAGGAGGGAAAGAGGGAAAAAGGGAAGGAGGGAAAGAGAAAGAGGGAAGGAGAGAAAGAGGGAAAGAGGGAAAGAGGGAAGGAGGGAAAGAGAAAGAGGGAAAAAGGGAAAGAGGGAAAGAGAAAGAGGGAAGGAGGGAAAGAGGGAAAAAGGGAAGGAGGGAAAGAGAAAGAGGGAAGGAGGGAAAGAGAAAGAGGGGAAAAGGGAAGGAGGGAAAGAGAAAGAGGGAAGGAGGGAAAGAGAAAGAGAGAAAGAGGGAAAAAGGGAAGGAGGGAAAGAGAAAGAGGAAAGGAGGGAAAGAGGAAAAAAGGGAAGGAGGGAAAGAGAAAGAGGGAAGGAGGGAAATAGAAAGAGGGAACGTGGGAAGGAGGGAAAGAGAAAGGGAAGGAGGGAAAAAGAAAGAGGGAAGGAGGGAAAGAGGGAAAAAGGGAAGGAGGGAAAGAGGGAAGGATTGTTTGAGCATTGGGAACTCTCCCAGCTGGCACACACATCCCTACTACAAACCATTAGTGCCGGACTGTGCAGCTCAGGTGACCTGGGCACATTAGCACCCCCCATTTAGCTCATTAACACAAGAGACAGTTGTCAGTGGGGGCAGCGAACGATTTCTCTCCGCTCCCTCCTCTTCTTCCTCCCCAGTCACCTTCGGAGCCACTGAAGGCGACCCTTGGAGAGTTCCAAGTTTACTTCTCAGCCTGTCCAGTGGCTTGCCCTGTTTTGTTTTAAATTTTATTTTTCCCCTTCAATCAGCCGGGCAATTAGCTTACAAACCCAGGGTCCTCTGTACCTGTTCCCCAGACATTTCAAGGTTGCTAATGGTCTAGCCACTTCACTTCAAAAATGTGATGGTAGTGGTTATTGATTTAAACAAACCTATAAGTCCCCAAATCTGGAAAGGTGGAATTTTTCTGACCAAAAGCAGCTTCAAGAACTACAGGTCATACACATCCGGCCCCCCTTTCCTCCCTGCCCATTCTGGCAGTTTTTTATTACTTTTTTACCCAAAGATTTCATAACCTTCTAGACTCCCATTCTCCTTTAGGATTTAAAGAACAACAATGAAGTAACTAATCAGTAGCTTTCTTTATCTTAACACAACACAGGAACTGTGCTTTTGACAAGGGCTCTTAGCCAGACCCCTGGGACTGCAGTAACTTTCCTGACCTAAACTAAAGACTGTGATGAGATTTCAACTTGCTGACTACCTTCCAAACAACCAGGATTATGGAGAAAGGCCCTTCCTCCCTGGACCAATCCACCTTTGAAAAAGTAGCCTGTGTCCTAAAAAGTTCCAGAGTTCCCTATGGGTTATAATTTGCTCTTGATATCCACTCCCACCCCCATCTGCACCCGTTATCAGCCCAGTGAAGACTTAGATTCACCACTGCTAATCTTATATCACCTTTATTTCCCTGCTTCTCACAGTAGGAACTTCAACCAATCCTTAATTAAGAGACATTAAATGTTTTAGTTATAGAATGTGGACTGAGAAGGAAGTGGGATGAGGGCAGGGAGGTGAGGTCCCCTTGTACACAACTGAACCACTTTTCTGAGCTCAGGCTAACCCTGACCTGGAAAAAGCCTAACCCCGGGGGACTGACCAATGATTTCATTTTTATAGAAAACTCTCAGGGGAGAGAATTCTCTTTACCCAGGAAAGTTAGCACTTTCTCTTCAATTTAAAATCTTAGAGATTTGTACAAAACTCTGTACAGTTTAAGTGACTTGCCCAGGATCACACAGTGTGCACTTCTCAGAGAAAGGAAGGGTTGATCTGCCACATAAAAGTCTTGTTTATTCCAAAAGTAAGTTCTTGCAACAGAAGTCCAGATGCATCCGATTAGATCAGGAATTAGAGCTATGTATCCACAGCTGGACTACAAAGAAAGAGGTGCAAATGAAGAGGTTTTGATCTGGTGTCCACTTTTATAATCTCAGAAACCTAATGTTGGTTGATGAAGATGAGACCAAGAACCATTACGGGGCATTTGGGGCATTGCTCTATTTACAATAGGGCGTCCTTAGCAGAAAGTCTTCGTCTTCATCTAACTTTCCACATTTTTATGGCAATAACTCACATGTAAGTATGGTTTGCAATGTACATAGTTTACAAGTTACTTTTTTCACCAACACCCTGAAGTAATACAAATAATCGCTCTATTATCTAATCACAGCAGCTAGAAATACTGGGGCAAATTCTTTTGAGAAATGTCACAACTGAAAATCTCATATCTTGGGACCTTGAAAAAGCAGTCCCTTAGGGAGGAGAGACCCTAAAGAAAGAAAAGGAAGAAAGCTAACTACCTATGTCAGTGTCCTGGACCAAAGCCCCATGTATCTCATCTTAGTTATAACTCCAGGCACTCCTTGCATTGGAGCAATCCTTTTATCTCTTATCATTCTGTACAACTCTAGTCCAAATCTTGTCCTCTCCAAATTTTCCATAAGGGTTTTATCCAACAGACTCGGGGCTTTTCATTTATCATTGTCTGCATCCCAACAGAGTACAGAAACTATCTATCCAATGTTTATCTCTAACTCTTATCTACAAGTCTGGGGCCACCTTCTTTTCCTGAAATATATTTTTCTGATACAAATATGAAGAAGCCAAAGTTAGGAAAGTTGCCCCGGCTTACATGGTTACTAAATACTGGAATCATCAGAATTTTTGCCCAAGTTCTGAATTGGCTTTACTATATATTTCCACTGCCTCTCAATGTATCTAATTATGATTTCTGGGGTCCCAATGATGAGGCAAAAAGAGGAATCCAAACAGGTGCTTTGCCTTCTTTGTCCTCTCTTCCCATCCCCTTTTCCATTTTCCCGGGGAGGGGAGGGGGTGCCCCTTCAAACCTGAGCAGGTGATGGTTACTTTTAAAACTGTAGTGCATTTTTCCCCTAATTTAGTGACTAACAAAGCAGAAAGTAACATTAGTTCTGCATCTGTAGCCAAAAAGGGTTTACTGCCAATCACTTAAAGCCTTTATATTCTCATTAGGGGGAAAGCTGCCTGGTAGAGCATTCCAAGGCAAAAATCAGTGTATAATAGGAGGGGAACACTTATATTGGCTAAAGTCCAACAGTAGATTTGTCAAGTTGATTTTTGCCTTTAGGTACTCCAGTGGGTAAGGAGAACAGAGAAGAGGAAGTGCTCAGAAGAGGATTTTCCCCAAGGAGAGCCTGAGAAAAGAGCAGCTTGGAGGCTACGACTACCCACCCAACTATTCTTGTCACCTAATTGTTTCTAATGTAGATCTTGAGTCCCTGATGGGTGTAGGAAGAAGGTACTGGTGCAAATAGGCCAGTGGTTCCATTTGATCCACCAAACCAGAGAAAATGGAGAAATGAATCTTCCAGCTCTTCAAGCTGCAGAGCTAATGCTCTTTACATGTAAGAGTTGGAAGTACAAATAGAGAGAGAGCTTGAACTTTTCTCTGGGGCCCAGATGGGAAGAAAGGGTCTGAGTGGCTGTTAGCAGCTGCGTTTATCAGCGACCATACAATCCATTCCCAGGCAGGAGGCCCTGGGAACCGCTGCAAACACAGACGCCTTTATTCTGTCTGCAGAAGGAGACACCAGCTAAGGAGTTAAGAAGCAGAAGGAGCAAGGGAGAAAGCCCTGAGAAATGGATTGATTCTAGTTCTTCCTATATTAACCAAACTATGAAGAAAGAGAGCTAGCCAGTTCATGCTGCATTACTTGAGAGAAAATAATTAAGCCCTTTCCCTTAAAATCTGTGCATTTCTAATAGCCATCACATTTTCTTTTTCTTTTTTTCCCTTTCTTTCTTTGTTTTTCTTCCTTCCCTCCTTCCTTCATTCCTTTCTCTCTTTCTTTTTTCTTCCTTCCTGTTTTTGTTTCTTCCTTTTTCTTTCTCTTTCTTTCTTTTCTTTCTTTCTTCCTGCTTTTTTTTTTCTTTTTGAGTCATGAAGTGAGAGGCCTAATGTTGGCTCCTGGACTGTTGGTGCAGACACCGTATTTCCTCTGCTCTGCAGATTTAGGATCTCTCAGAGCTGTGGGATGATTTCACATCATGATCCAACATCTTTACCGAAATAGGACTGTAGTAGTCTCAGACGACTGAAACGGCAATAATCCAACGGTGCTCATACACACTTTCCTACTAACAGGAAAGATGATGAAGCAAATTTGAATGTTCCTTGCTGAAGGAAAAAAAAAAAAACTGAGTTAACAGAGTAAAATGATCTCAATTCAACCATTATTTAATAAAACCTGTCCTGAGTTCCTGTCATTAGACAGGCATATTTAAAAAAAAAAATCTTGTGGATATTTGGCTGTACTGAAAAATGTCAGCAACAATTATTGTCCAATTTTTCTTCAGTTCCATGCTCCTTCCTATTTTTTCTTTCCTTCTACTCCTTTTTCCTTTGCATATCCATTCCCATTTGCCTATTCTTTCTTTCCTATTCTACTCCTCCCTTTATCTTATATATTTTCATGGCAAGTTCAAGTTTCAACTTAACTAACATAAACCTCCTTTGGGAGTACTATCCCAATTTGGTTCTCAGAGTTTTAAAGATGGAATCTCCAAGAGATAATAGCCACTCCCAGGGTCTAGGGGTTACCCTAGACTACACGGCTACATTACTAAAACAAGTACACAATGCATTACTCAAAAGGAAAGGATTCCTCTGGGGGCTCATAAGCCCCCAGGTTGGTATGCTTCTCATTAACTGTTTGCCAGTAGACAAAAATCATTTCAAATCAAAAGTATTTACTAAAATAGCATAGTCAAAACAATAGCTACAAAATATTGCCGTCATAAACCTGAGACACATTCTCCCACAAATACATACAACATATATGGGAAAGAGTAAGCACAAATTTAGAAAGAAATGATACTTTAGGTACCCATGTAGGAGACACATGTAGCCCAGGTATTTGACAGTTCCAGCATTGTAAGGTTTTCTTTTCTTGTAGAATTCCCAACAAGCTCATTTACTTCCTGCTGATCTGTTCTTCTCAGCCCAACTTCTGATTTCTGGTCTAATTCTCTCTTGAGTCCATAACTGACTCTGTTCTTTGCTGTCTCCTCTTCCTCCTCAGAAATTACATTCCACAAAATGATCCAAATTCCAGTGACTCAAACAGCCTGTCTTTAAGACTTACCCTTGGGTCATGGCTAAGCATTCATTGTTCATCCAGGGGTAATTCTTTCTAACAACTCAATCAAGCAGAGAGATAGATGTTCATGCTACATAAAGGGATAATGGAGAACAAAGACCTTGTGAACACAATAATACCTCATCATCTATGATAACATCTTGTGATCACAGTAATTGACTGGGGAAATGGGGACAAAATCCTGTTGCCTTATAAGGTTCCTTGGGATCTTTCACTTGCTGAGCTCCCATTGCACATATAATCAGCGAATAATGAACTAAAGTTTAGCAAATAATTGTCAAGTTGTTTTATGTTGGTTTATTTTGCCTTTCTGAATGAGGATGTCAGTTTCTTGAGGGATGGAACCTCATACTACTTTTATATTCTCTGTAGAATAAATAGGAAGCACAAAGCTAGTGGCTAGATAGGGACAAAGCATACTTCTCATCGTTTTTCAGTGAAGTGGTTGAAAAAGCCTGATTTGACTTGATCATCTAAGAACAATTATATTCTCTTGATCACCTTCATGCCAGGCCCTAGTTATGTGCTGACCCTTTCCAAGTGGACAGCAGTAGAAATTACAGGCTTTTCTGCAACTGGTACTGCCTTCCATCAGGCAGTTTGGCAACTGAAAATTTGGATTTGCTCCTTATCCAGTCTTCACCCCATCTCGAGGTGTTGGTTGGAGATGCTTGTTTGGATTTAGGACTAATTGATTACACTGGTAAGAAAGAATAGTGGGAGGTCTGACTAATGCTAAGTGACCTAAAAAGAACTCCAGTGGTATTTAGAGAGGTAGGAGCTTATTCTTTCATTTCTCTGCTCTTCCTATTGGAAATTATCATTTCAAAAAATCTGATGTATAGGGTGTAGCTCAGGTTCACTGGCAGAGCTCCATGTATTCACTAAGATAGCTCCATGATGTAAGTTCTTGGTATTAGCCTTTCTAAACTTTACAAATCAAAATACTCTCTAGCAAACAAAATTATTCTTCTTTTGCCTGGTGCTGATGCTCAGGGTCAGCCTTAATATTAAGTTGAATAGGTGACTACATGTATGGTATGATTTCAAAGATCCTCAGAAGATGAACTCGTTTGAGGGGAATGCTTAAATGTCATCCTCTTTGAGTCCACTTTCTCTAGGGACCAAGTCAGTGAACACTCATTTTCAGAAGTTTTTGTTCCTTGGTTTTTTCTCAACAAATAACTTTGTAAAACTAAAGAAAAGACAAAACATTGAGATTGCAAAGTAAGTGATTTGTTCAGGGGCACACAATTGATTAGAAAGGCAGGATTAGAACTCCATTGTCCTGAGAGCCAGTCTATTGCTTTTTCATCAGCAGAACCAGATTTTTTTCAGAATAGGTTTTGAGAGGAAGGGGAGAGAGAGAAAACCAGGAGACCAGCTGGCACCTCGGAGGAGGAAAAATAATATGAAAGGGGAAAGATAAATAAGGCTATCAAAGAAATGTTCCCAACATCAAATTGTCCAGGATCGTCCCTGTTCATACTAAGGCAGCCTTTCTGTTAAAGTGTTGAATCCTCCTGTAGAACAGGTAAACCCTAAGGAAGTTTTAGAAGAAGATAGAAATGCAGAGTGTTTCATTACTTAGTCCCAAAGAGGGTATTTAGCAATGGTGGACAGATAGAGAAAGAGGAAGAAGTAGATAGAATGATGATAGTTTTCAATTAAGTTTAATGCCACAATGATTTATTAGTCATCTATGTACCAAATATTATATACACTGAAGATAACAAAACAAACAAACAAAAACAGTAGTCTGTACTCTCAAGAAGATGATATTTCTATTAGAAATGGGAAGGGTAAAAAAAGTCAGTGTTGCAGACTGAGGAAGTGCTCCCACTATTATGTGTATCTAGTAGCATGTGATGGTGAAATGAGTGTTGGATTTAGTATGAGCAGAACCGAGTTTGAAGTCCAATTCTATTCATTATACTTCTTTTTCTTCATCTGATAAATAATGGGTTGGAATAGACCCTTACACATCTCTTCCAGCTAAAAATCTTCTATTCAAGCCCTTGAATAAATGAAAAAAAATGTATTAAGTAGGAATGCAACTAATAGACACAGATACTGGAATAGTGGTCAGGAAGAAGCATTTTGTTTCAGAAAATAACGGGAGCTATGGGTGGTACCTTGGAAAAGTGAACTAACACATTCCTTCCAGGAATATTGATTCCACTTCTTAGTGAGAAGGGGGAAGAGAATCTATGGCAAGGCATACGGGAAGTCAGGTTAAAGTGAGTCATCAGCAGATGAGAAGAGCAGTATCCTAGAACCGAAGTTCTGGAGTTGAAGGTAAGTCCTTAAGGACATGGTCCCTTTTCCTTTGGAATAGAATTTGAGGCATGGCTAGAACTGCCTTAGCTTTTGTTAAGTATTTTGCCTGGCAGTGAGACAAAGGATTGAGAACATTCTGACTAGACCTTAACCGGTACTACCCAATACAACCACTCCTTGAACCTCTCTGGGGCAGCATCAGTCTTGCTACTTATTCCCTTAGTTTGTGTCTTTGCCAATATGGACTATGAAGCATCATTAGCGAAGATATTATCAATCAATAAACATTTATTAAGTACTTAATATGTGCCAGGCACTGTGCTAAGTGATGCTGTTACAAAAAGTGGCAAAAAGATAGTTTTTTCCCCCAAGGAATTTACAATCTACCCAGGGAGACAAATATGCAAATACTGACTATACAAAGCAATCTAATTACTGGATAAATAGGAAAAAAATTAACTAAGGGAAGGCACTGGAATTAAGGGGGATCAGGGAAGGCTTCTTGTGGAAGATAGGATTTTAAGGAAGTCAGAGAGATCAGTAATTCAAAGGAAGGAGCATATTCTAGACATGGGGCACAGCCAGAGAAAATTCCTGGAACCAATAAATGGAGTGACTTTTTTTGTGGAACAGCCACGATGCCAGTATCACTGGATTGAAGAGTAGTTGTTGTTTATTGTTCATTTTCAAAGAGGATCAATGATACCACAGTGTGATGACTTGTGCATGAATTGGATTTAAGTGAGGCAGAATTGCACATGTATGTTGAAGACTAAGATGTAAGAAAACTAGAAAGGTAGGAGATTGTGAAGTGTTTTGAATGCCAAACAGAACATTTTGTATTTGATCCTAAAGACTTTAAAAGACTGGAGTTTATTAAGTAAGGGGGAAGTTCCTTTGGGTATCCTGTAAACACATAAGTAAAAAGGAAAGAAGTTCCATCAAGCAGTTTGGAGAAACAATGAAATCACTTTGCTATCCAATGAGTAATTCATCACATAGATGACTGCACCTTAAAGTAAGTATGCAAGAAATGACTTCCTTGTTCAATGTAGTTGGTCCCAGAATAAAGTTCTTGAATAAACCCAGACAGAAACAAAGTATGGAGGGGGGGGTGACATGAAGCCCCTTTCAGGCTTGGCCTTTTCATATTTTTAGTGGCAATACTGACAGATGGAAAGGCCAGGGATTCTCTGGGCAATTAACAGCAGCAGTGATCTTGTCTCCTGAAGGTAGATTGTCTCTATCCTTTTTTCCTTTCCCACTAATTTACATGGAAGATTGGAGGATTCATGAACACTGAAGCTATTTTGTAGTCATGGAGAAAATAAGTATTGCCTGACCTGCAGAGTTGCACATTTAGGAAGGGCATTGAGTAAACACCTTTGGTTAGCTAGAGTGAGATCTTTGCACCAGGAAAGGGGAGAGAAAATAAAGCTGAACATGAGTGAAATTGTTGGGACAGCCCCTCTCTTTGTTTTAAAAGGCTTGGCACCTGGTATTAGGAATCTCCTGCTCAGGATATGAGAAGCCTCTGGGCCAAAATTCTGAGGAAACCGAAGGAGGAGGTGGGGGTGGTGCAGGCTGGCTTTTGCTGGTCTTTAGGGGAAGGATGTCTGCTTTTGCTAGAAGCATAGCAGTATCCTGGCCAAGACTTCAGCAAAGCAGCATCAAGCTGCATTCTGTGGAGGCTGTGACCAAAGTCTCAGGGAACAAAGTATTTTGATTCTGAGTTAGTTGTGTTCCTTCCAGTATCCCCTTCCTACTACTATCTTCTCACCCCTCTATTTTTGCTTTCAGGTTATAGATGGAGGTAGCCCAGAGAACATAGTACCATATGTCACTAAAGTCAGTACCATGCCAAAGGTAAAACTTCTTTATCCTAGATTCTGCTTGTACCTTTTCCTCCCATGTACTTTCTTCTGTGATTTCATCTTAGTGAGAACTCTATGTGGAAACTTCCCAATTCTTTTGCAACTATAGACTAGGGGTCTGGGACATTGAGAGATTAAGGGATTTAAATGCTCAAGGGAATAT
The DNA here is from genome assembly GCF_048593235.1 of Sminthopsis crassicaudata. Classification (NCBI taxonomy): domain Eukaryota; kingdom Metazoa; phylum Chordata; class Mammalia; order Dasyuromorphia; family Dasyuridae; genus Sminthopsis; species Sminthopsis crassicaudata. The sequence continues at coordinate 551,160,414 of NC_133618.1, read as the reverse complement.
TGCTAATATCTGTCAGAAGTAGGACCTAAACCCAAATCATCCTGCTTCCAATGCAGTATCTATAGATCCTCTATCCACTAGGCTATGCTTTATCTCAACATTCATTATTTCAAAGCCATGAAATCCAAGAACTGTCCAAGCCAGAAGAACACAGAGGGAGACATTCCAATACGCTTCAGCTTTCCTTCTCACAAGCTGGGTTTGCACATTTTAAAGATGCTCTGGTAAATCTTAAGCCTTCATTTGCATTGCCTTCCAAAAGAGGTTTTGGCATGGAAAGCCATCATTTTTCCCTCATAAGGCCAAACGTGCCTGGAAGTGGAAAGCCTTACTTGGAAACAACTTTCCACTTTACTTTCAACATTAACTAGATTATTGATTTTTTTGCTAACACTAGGGAAAGTTTGAGCCTTCATCAAACTATGACATATTAATGGAACCAAAAGAAGAATGTTCAATCAATTGCACATTAAGAGTGACTTTACTTCCACATCTATTGTAAAAGTAGATTCCCTATCAAAAAAAAAATTTAAATCACAGAAGTTAAAGTTAGAAGAAATCTTGGCAGCCACCTAGAAAGTGGGAAAAGAATCCCCACTCTAGGATCTAGCCTTCACTGAAAGAACTTTAGTGAAGAGGAATTCACTACTTCAAGCAATAGCCAAATCTACTTTTGATCGATCCTAATTGTTAGGTGGTTTTTCCTGACATCAGTCTAAATTTTCTTTTGTGCAACTTTTGTCTATTTTTTTCTGATTCTCTCCAGGGCCATCAAGAACAAATCAATCCCTCTTCCATGTAAGAGTCCTTTAAGTTCTTCAAGATACTATTTTCCCTCTGAGCTTTTTCTTCTTCAGTCAGTTAATCAAGGAACATTTATTCAGCATTTACTTGTAGGGCACTGAACTAAGGCTGGGGACACAAAAAAGACAGTCCTTGCCCTCAAGGAACTTACAATCTAATGGGAGAAGACAATATACAAAAGAAAGTTGAAAAGGGGATGAAAAAGAGGATGCCCAGATCAAATCAGATAGGAAGAGATGGCTGACCTAGATCCTCTCCTTAAATGGATATTTGGGGAACTCATCACCACCCTTCAATTAGAGGATCAGAGGGTACTGAGGAGATGTGAGTAGTGATGCTGATTTGATTTTGTAGGATTCTGAGGTTTCCCTGACATTTCGGGCTAAATATCCTCAATTCCTGCCATCGATCTTGATTGAGATTCAAGGTCCTTCACTATTCTGGTTGTCCTCTTCAGTAATAAAAATAGTAGACATTTATACAGAAGGTGAGGTTTGCTAAGCATTTCACATACATTAGCTCATTTGCCAAAGCCAAAGGCATGAACCTGAACATGGGAGCTCTACCTTTCAGCAGGGAGAAGTGAAGAGAGAGGCTATCATAGAGTCATGACCTAAATAACAATAAACAAATGTTGATGATATTAATGTAATAGGAAGTGTCAAAAATTTAACATTTGTTAGATATCAGGTATTTCAAATCAAGCACCAGAGGACTGCTCTCATTTATAAGATAACCAACAAAACATTCCTACCCTACAAATACAATCCCCAAAATATTTTTGAGAATTCAACTATAAATTCTGTTCCCTTGGTGAATCAATTCAATTACACTATCTTCTTTCAGTCCCTTGTATTATTGACAAGCATAGCTTGACATACCTCAACCTTAGATAAATCCTGTTTACTATCTTCACTCTTGTTCATATATTGCTAAATGGAGCTGGAAGAAACCACAAAAAGTGTACTGATTGAGTCCACTACAAATTTATGTATAACATGGTATGATTCCATAATCACAACTCTAACTCCCACTTAGAATCAGGATCCTGGAGAGTGCTATTAGGGCTCCTCAGGCTTCTGGGGTACCCTTAGAGCATTGGGAGGTACTTATCAGTGTATTTCTTTCAAAGATTACCAGTTGACAATAAATGTAACCAATTAGTTTAAGTAGCTATTTAGAAAGGGATATGTACTAAGGTGCCACAGTAAGAACAATTAATACAGACTATTTCATCAAAAGTCTATAACAAAGTCTTCTACCTCACACACAGCCTCCAGGGGAAAGTGGCCTCAAGCTTAAAGAACATATTGAAATGGCTCAGTTTCCCTGCATTAGTTTCCCTGAATTATATTATCTCAGTTTCCCCAAGTTAGTATGATAGGTCTATCCCACCCTCCTTTTCCTGGCCATTAGGACATAGAATTGGGGCCTCAGAACTCTGGCCATTCTACATTCCAAAGAGTTATAAAACTTCAGATGGCTTATCTCAAATGCCTGGACATCTTCTGGCCCAGACTTCCTGACTCCTACACCTTCTTATCAGAATTTTTGATCTTTCCTCCTTGTCCCCAACCTGTCAGAACTGAATTAGGGTCCTTCTTGGAATTTCCAGTGCTCTGTCCCCACTGCACCCCACCTTGCCTTTGTTTCCCTGATTGTTGAAGCCCTATAAAAATCTCTGGAATTATTTGTTCATGTCTGGATGATATGAGACAAAAGTGCGATCTAGCCAACTAGTCAAAGCTCTCCATTAATAAAATATTAAAAACTCTAATCTATGTCTTGCCTCAGTTTCTCCAGCACTACAATATGTAACAAAAGGAGTAATTAGTAACTTCTTATTGCTATCATCTTTTTCTGTTGTTTGTGGGATGCTCAAGAACTTCTCCTTATGCATGATATAGCTTCTTTATGGGGCCCTTATGGAGAAGTGAATTGAGTCTGTCCTTGGTTTTCAATGTAGACATTTTCTGTCAGCTGATCTGATGATTCTGCAATAATATTGAGAGAAGTTGCTTTGATGATGTTCAGTCATGTCAGTCACATCCAATTCTTCATGATCCATAGACTCTATCGTCCTTGGGGTTTTCTTGGCAAAGACCTTGGAGTAGTTTACCATTTCCTTCTCCAGTGGGTTAAAGTAAACAGAGGACTTGCTCAGGGTCACACAACTAGTAAGTGTCTGAGGCTGGATTTGAATTAAAGTGTTTCTGACTCCAGGCCCAGTGCTCTATTTATTGAATCATCTAGTTGCCCTCCTAGTGATAGAATATGGGAAATCTAAAATCATCCAGACCCATTAAGGTTCACAAGGTTGATCTCTAACTAAAGTTGTGAGAGGATGGGGATAAATGTGGCCTCTCTTTCTCATCTGTGGAATAACTCTGAGCTAGTTTTACATTTTATAAATGAGGCTTAGGTTATATAGTGGGTAAAGCTCTGGACCTGGAGTCAGGAAGACATGAATTCAATTCAACCTCACACATTTATTAGTTGTGTGACTCTGAGCAAGTCACTTAATTTCTGTCTATCTTAATATCCTTAACTGTAAAATATGGATCTAGTATCTAGCTCTGAGAATTGTTATAAGAATCAAATATTTATAAAGTGCTTAGCATAGTTACTGGAATATAATATGTATTTAATGAATTTGCATTTATTTCTTTTCCTCCCTAGATTACTGATGTGGACATCAACTAAAAATGGGATCACTAAACTATACATAAGGATTTCTGCAGGCTGCGTATTAACTTGGAAAATCACACATATTTATATATTTCTTTTTTATTAACATGGCAACACATTTAAAATCAGATAGCACATTGAAATCATATTTAAATGTGGTTTGTATCTGGCATACATAGGAGTGTTGTGGGCAGTATATGACCTGAGGGCCATGTGTTTGTTATCTCTACCCTAGATCATTAGGATGTAATCAAATTTCCTCAGCTAACTCAGATCAAAATTCCTGCTCAAACTCACTTTAGTTCCAAGGACTTTTGTCAGTTTAAAGTCTGTAACTACTTTTTTGTCTAGTTGATTAAAATTAAAAACCTGTGATGCTGATCACCTGCTTCTAAATGGGGTGGGGATTCTTGATTGATTTTTTTAAATCAATACTTCAATTTTACATATGTCATCTAATGTCAACTGGGTTTTCACCTTGGCAAGGTCATCATTCTACTTCTCTCTAATCAATTCACTTTTCCACTCCCCAATATAACTATTCTGAACCAGCTAAGAAGATCAAAATCCTATGGGAATAGAATAAGGTGATATATATTGCCTGATACTAGAGTTACATTGAAAACATTTTCAGTGAACCTACAGAAGATGAATATACATTCTTTTATTCAACTACAAAAAGGAGTTATTTTATCCACTTGTGATGTTAATAGAATATTAAGTATAAAAAATACTAGTAGAATAGTGCATTTTCTCAGGCCCATTTCCATCTGAATCCCATTAAAAAAAAATAAAAATGATACCAATCAATAAACATTTATAAATAAGTATCATGCACTGTGCTAAAGATTGGGAATAAAACAGATTCCCCATTATTTAGAAGCTGACAATCTAATAGGGGAGAGAGACATGATGATAATGAGTTATTTCATCTATCTATATATCGATCTATAAGACATTAAATATAAAAAAATACTACTTTTTCAAGGATAGTTTATATCAGAACTCCATTGAAAACAATCAGAAAAGAAGATAATAAACAATATCTGTATACTGTTTTAAATTTGACAAAACACTTTACATGCATTAAATTATTTGTGCCCCACAACAAACTTATGAAATATAGTCTGGTACTGTGGATAAAGGGGTCAACCTTGAAGTAAGTCCTGTCTCTGATACTTATTAGCTACTTATTGGGAAAGCTTAAGTGCTCTAAGCAACTTTATAAAAGCACTTATAGTTTAGACTGATAATATACCAATGGAAGTTGCTTTCACACTGGAAGTTCCCTTTAACTAATAAAATTACAGGCCTGGACCCTACTACCCCCCCCCCAAAAAAAAGCTTTCAGACAAATAATTAACACCATGAGGTAGGTTGCCTGCATTTTATAGATGAAGAAGGAGAAGCTTAGAGAAGTTATAATTATTAATAAGCTAGTTTTATAGATGAAGAGTGGTCAGTGAGATTCCAGCAGGCATCTTTCCTAAGCTAATACATCTCCAGTGGCTTTGGGTCAAAGAGTTTTATTGATCCCTGACATCAAATCTGGAAGATCTACTGTAGGACTCAAAATTTGGCTGGATATTTCCCCCCCTTCCCTTTCCTCCTCCCCACTCTTTCTCTCTCCCCTCCTCCTGCAAGAAAACTTGTTTAGTAACAGCTGAATTTTCCAAAAGATCAAGATGGATGGAGATTTGTCCACATCAAGATCTAAGCATAGGGCTCCCTTCTTTGGGAGATCTTACTCTGTCCTCTCTCACATTTCTGTGCTTGTCTATGGCCTGGATATGTTGTTTCTTTTTACAGAAAGTAGCAAAAGCCTCTATAATACATTTCAGTAAGGTTATTCTTGTCTAATAGTGGAAAGTATGAGGAGGGAAGGGAGGGAGGAAGGGAGGGAGAAAGGAAGGGAGGAAAGAAGGAAGGAAGAAAAGGGAAGGGAAGGGAAAGAAAGAGAAGGGAAGGGAAGGGAAGAGAGAGAAGGAAAAAGGAACTAATGAATATATTCTGCTCACAGACAGAATAATAGCACTGGACTGACCACCCACCTAAATCCCCAATAGCACATTCCAAAGCACAGATTCATACATTTCCATCCTTGTTGTTGGGTTCTGGTTGTTAACAAAGTGGAAGGCTGCTAATAAGCTGAGGAGCCCCCACAGGAGGACACTTCCTTAAGCTGAGTGAATTTAGAGGCACACCATAGCTGCTGTCTGAAGAGATTGGCAGATTTGAATTCAAAGTCCATTGTTCAAAGTAATTGATATCATTGAGTAACTTTCTTTTCTAGTGGAAGATCCCAAAATCTGTGGTTTTAAAGGTGTTTGTTTGTTTGTTTGTTTTTAAGCAATGTAATAAATTAGGATTTATTTTTCAAACACCAGTATTTATGAAGGTCTAAAGCTTCCAGGACTCTAATCCCATCACTTGGCAGCCTCGGTGCTGACAGTGATGATCCAATTTTGAGTTTTCATAGCCAGAGTGGTGGGGCGTGCCCATGTGCCACTGAGATTTCCTTAACATGCATGTTGCAGCAAGTTGGGCTTTCCCAAAGCTAGTCCCTGCTTTGTGTCTACCCCAGAGAAAACAGCTGCCAAAGTCTCTTGGGATCTTCTTTCTCTTTAGTTTGTGTCGGTGCAGTAGTATCTTCAAAGTTCAGTGTAGGGTTGGCTAATCAAAGATAGTCTGGAGCCTCTAATCTTTTGCTCTAACTGCAGCAATTTAACTTTATTCTCTCTCTCTCTCTCTCTCTCTCTCTCTCTCTCTCTCTCTCTCTCTCTCTCTCTCTCTCTCTCTCTCTCTCTGTCTCTCATTCTTCTCCTACGCAAAAAAGGAATGTTAAATCTAAGATACTCACAAGCATGAATCTTACAAAAACAACTTAACTTATAATTAATTATTGTTAAATTTGCTTGGAAATATTAAAAATTCATCAGAACATACACATTTTTGGCACTTCTAAGAAAGCATTTTACATTTCACCTTGGTTCAGCACTGTCCAAACATGCCAGTTGATAAAACAGCCAGACTTGAACCAATCCTTTTGATCATAGATATATTACCACTCCTGTCAGTCCTCTTCTTGCTTTTGCCTCTCATTAGACCCAGACTTCAGAACCTCTAAAACTGAAAGATCACTTCCTAGAAAGATCTAGGTATGTTCACCTTGAAAATTGAGTAATAATACCTAATCAGGGCAGAAAACACAAATCAGAAGAGGCTGGCAGGGAGCCAGGTATAATCTTTTTTTTTTTTTTTTTTTTTTTCCCCTGAGTCTGGGGTTAAGTGACTTGCCCAGGGTCACCCAGCTAGGAAGTGTTAAGTGTCTGAGATCACATTTGAACTCGGGTCCTCCTGAATTCAGGGCTGGTGCTCTATCCACTGCACCACCTAGCTGCCCCACCCAGGTATAATCAAGTCCAAGTTCTACATGGGAGTAACAGTAAGGAAGGGAAAGAGTCTACGAGAGAGAGTCATAAGAAAGTAAATAACTTGCCTCCTGGGAGCCTAGTAACCAAGATGTCAAGTAGAAATCTATCTGTTCTTTTAACTGAGTCCTTATCACCTTGAGACTGCTCAGGATTACTTAGGATTTAGTATATTATACCAGAAGTCCTTTCAATGCTAGAGTACCACACAGCTAGAAGGTCCCAAAGCACCACATAATCACTAAAACCAGGACTATCAACTCTGAGTATGTCGCATTGCAGTTGTGGAGATGGTCCCGCTACAAAGAACATTTCTGAAAAGTTCAGAAACGCCACTAATTAATGATAGATGCTGAATTAGTCCCTCCTAGAAACTAATGGGCCCCAATGTCAATTCTATTGTCACCCTCACTTTTGTCCAGGATCCAAATGGAAAGCTTATACTACTCATACGATCTGTGCGGCAAGGCTTATTACCAGAAAGCAGCTTCATAAGGCAGAAGCTTATGTAGGTACAAACTAAAAATCAACCTAAAATATAATATTATCTTCCAATTGTATAGTACTAGATAGCTATGAAGTGCTCCACATACATGATCTTAGTTAATAAGCTTCAGAAAAGTGCTAAGTTCTAAGGTCCAGGAAGATGCCAACCCATCAGTAAAGGGAGTTTCCTTACTGGAAGTTCCCTATGCCAAGGAATTGATCCTAAAAACAATCCTGTAAAGCAAATATTTATTTTTAACAGATGAGGATACCAGGGGTCAAAGGCAATAAATGAATAAAGTCAAAAGGCCAATAGCAAAGCAGCAGAAACCAAAGAAGCCAGATCTCCTAATGATTAAAACATTGCTCTTTCTAACACATATGCTCTATGGAGAAAGAGGCACAGAATTAATACTATCCCAGCTGTGTTGAGACCAGGCTGGACTTATCTAGTAGAGAGACTCAGAGTCAAGAAGTGTTGAAGAAAAATACCACTTTACATATTCACTCCATAACTCCAAATCTATTTACACATAAGAAGTAAACAAAGTGATAGATAAAACTGTATATGTCAGTGTGATGCTGCCAGGATAAAGTAGTCTTATTCTGGGTCAGGCCAAAAGTAATTCAGTCCAGTGATGCAGACTTCAGGGTTAAATGAGGAATAAACTGCAATAAAAAACAACTTATAGATTGAAAGAATAAATTTTCTAAAGTCAAAATTGCATTCAAGTAGGGCTTCCTGGGTGAGAGGGGAAAAAGGAAAAGCCCAATGGCAAAAAAGCAAGAGAAAGAGAAAGCAAAGGGAGCAAAGATAAGAGGAAAAGGGAGAGTGGAAGGCCCTAGGCTGTAGCTGCAGAGGGAATGTGCAAATAACTGTCCAAACACATCAGCAGTTTCCCTGCAGCAATGTCCTAGTATCCTACCCATCCTGGTACAACAACCAAGCAAGCTTGGAGACTTTGGTGCAAACCAAATCCTGCCCTTAACTACACTCGGGCATAATAGTTCTTATTTCTTTAATTTTTATTTGTTTCCTGTCAAGTTTTTCCTATTGTCTTTCTCTCATACCTTTTGCCCAGGGCATAAATTTCTCTTTAACTGATCTCCTAGTTGGATCACCCTGTTCATCTTTAACAAAAAGAGGAGCTGGAAACATTAGGCATTGGAGTTTTTTCCAAATTGTGACCTAATATCAACTTCTTATCACTCATGGCCTTTTTCTTAGAGCAGGGCTATGACACCAAGTACAGCTGACATGCCATAGAGCAATAAACACCATTCTCAGTGCAAATTCTATGCAACTGAATTTACCAAATGAAAGATTCTCTGAGATGTTTATTCCTTTGCTCATCTCTCACAATAAACAAAAATGAGAGGAGAAAGAAGCAATATAGGAACTTTTTTTTTTTTTCCCGCAAAGTCCAACAATCCATTATATGGTCATAGGACCATATAATGAGCAAAAGAATAATAAAAGATATATTCCCCTGGATCGCTCATCCACAGTCTCTTCCTCAAATGATTTCCTAAATAGAAATCCCAAAATGATAGCATGATATAAAGAAACTTATTGTCCAAGGATTCCTCCTGTCTTAAAAACAGAATATTAACAGAAAACTTAGCATCTCTGGGAGATGTGGAACTATTTGGAAATCATGAGTCATAAATCTGGACATGACCATTGGGAACAAGAACCTTGGTTTCAGACAGGCCAGTCTTTTATGACATACCACAAAAAACACCAAAGTGCTTTTGAAGCACAATATGCTCAATACTCCTGAAAAATCCCTCTAAGCATTGATGGATGATGTCATTAATTCCACTCTTAGAGCTCTATTTTTTTCACCATCATAAGCAGGGTAATGGGAGAACCCTTGATTTGCTGGAATGGAGTACCTTGCTGAAGCATCTGCTCTTTCTGTAATGTATAGCAGGAAGGGAAGGGATGGATCCTCCCTGCTCTCTTATGGGAAGTCCAAGGGAGATTTGATATTAGATATGCTCCAAACAGAATGAGGGGAGGAGGGGTTGAATATTCTGTACAATTCTTTAGTCTACTAAACAGGCAGATCTTACCAGCTTAGCCACTGCATTTTTGATGAAGTTCTTGAATATATAGGCAAAACTCCAAGGCTACCTAGGTCTAGAGTCTGAGGTCCCTTTTGAAGTACAAATATCATCCTGAACATAAGCAATCTTATTTGATTTCAAAAGCTAAGTTAGATCAAGTATGTTTGGATAGAAGACCACTTAGAAACACCAAATGTTGCAGGCATTTCCTTTGAAGTAGAGTGGTTTATTGGAAAGAAAGATGGATCCTCAGACCTTAAGGATACTGGCCTAAAGCAAGTAACTTAACCCTGTTTGCCTCATTTTCCTCCATTTGTAAAAAGAGCTGGAAAGGAAAATGATAAACCACTTTAGCATCTTTGCCAAGAAAATCTCAAATGAGGTCATGAAGAGTTGGGACACAATTAGCTGATTGGTTGTTGTCCTTCATTCTCAAAGAGGACCAAATGATATCTCGGTGTTAGAGGCGAGTTACAGTGTGTCCAACTGAGACTAATGAGACCAGTCAGGCACAAATAGTCCCTACCAACATTGGGGTGGACATAACTGAAAGGATTCAATAACCATAACAATAATATGCATAATGAATGTCACAAGATAAGCACTATAGGAAAGTTGAAGGCAAGGCATGGCAGATGCTGACAATGTTTATTACATTAAATTGGCTTTAAAATACCCTATGACTCAATTTTTCCCTTAAAGAAGTTTGTAATCTAGATAAGGACCAGTGTACTTCTAAAAGAACTAAAAAACAAAACAAACAAACAAAACAACAACAACAACAAAAAAAAAAACAACAAGGCAGGAAATGATTAATGCTAAGTGAGTGATAGAATAAATGTCAGTCACTAAATGCCTGATTAATTTAGAGGGAAGAATGAGCAACCTGGAATAGTTAGGACAGGTGTTAGGGATGAGACAGGACTTGATAAGTAGGATTTGGATAGGGGAGGGAAAGGAAGGACATGGCTAGTATTGGATGGAGAATGGTCAGGCAAAGATCTAAGAATGGGGAAAAAAAGAAAGTATAATTCAGAGCCAGCAAGCAAGTAGACCAGTTGTATAATTGAGGGGTCATGTAATGAAGTGATGAAGATAAACTAAGAAAGGTTGAAGTCAGATCAAGAAGTCTCCACAGTCAGGCTAAGAAGATTATCATCAAAAGCTTCTGAGCTGGATAATGTATAGAAAGTAGTATTTTGGAAAGTTTACTTGCACACTAACATGCAGAACAGACTGTAAGGCTGGGTATAGGAAATGTGTTAGAAGCTACTATAGTTATCAGGCAATGGAATGTTTCAACTAGGGTAATAGCAGGGTAAAGAATGGAAAGGCAGAAGCAGATAGAGCAGACGTATTAAAGGATGGACCCTTAGGACTCAAATGCAGATAATAGTAAGGAGAAGAAAAGAGGGATTTGCAAAGAATGAATCGCTAATTAATTTGTGGACTTATGAACTGGAGGCAGGCACTCCCAATTCTTTGGGTACTTGCCAGGAAAGACCACACCAACAATGAAGAAGTAAGGCTTTAATGTACTCTAATAAAGCATAGAGAGTACAGACAAATGGCAGAAAAGGAGAGGTACAGAGGCAAGATGGTATGGGAATGGGGGCAATATGGGATGGAGATGGGACAGTAGAGGAAAGCAGGCAGCATGTGGGAGAGAGGGGTCAGCAAGGATTTAAAGATAGAGAAATACTGGAGGGAGGAGGGCAGGAATTTTTATAGGGTTTTGGTAGGGATCAGATTCAATCTTATCTGTGTGTCCTTTCAGTTATCTGTTCATTAATATATATATACAAGATCTAAATTATATCTCTAAATTATCAGCAAAACTGTAAAATGTACATATCCATATCATTTCTAAATTATCTGCTATATTGGAAGTTTAGTTGCTCTTATTGCAGAAGTCTAAAGCTTATCGGAAATTTACGGAGGAATAAAAGACCCTGACAGCAAAGCCCAGATAACTTCGCACAGACTTACTGCATAGTTTCTGGATATGATTTTTGGTTAATATAGGATATAATTTGCAAATTATATTCATCTTTGGGATGTGACTTCTAGGTTCCCCTTTGCAATCAATCACTTCTTGCTATTGTTATTTTATGCTGCCTACTTATAAACATACTGCAGGACTGGGATGGAGGACTGGGGAGAGGGGAATGAACAAGGTACAATTTTAGCACAAGTCAAAAATGACTCTGAGGTTGGAATGTGGGTGAACTAAGGAGAGGGTTATTTCTAATATGTGGAGATTAGAATGAGTTTAGGATCACCCAAATGCAGATGTCCAGCAGGCTGATGAAAATACAGGAGAGGTCTGCTGTTTTCTGGCTTGAGATACTTGTTTTGGAAGTCATTTGTAAGGACCTCTGCACAGATTTGTTGATTTGGCTTAGCAATCTCTTTAAAGCAGAAGTTCTCAGCCTTCTCTGAATCATGGACCCCTTTAGTAGGCTGTCAAAATACATGGAAATTCCTTCCAGAGCCTCCATTTTGGAGAGGGGTCTCTATCAGGCATGTTTCCTTCTCTTTTCAGTTCTGCTTATGATTCTCTGGATTTCATTATCAAGTCACATCTCAGGTATCTTCCATCCTCTTTCAGCTTCCTTTTAAATATTATCTTTTTCCAATGGAATAAAAACACCTTAAAGACAGGACTTTTTTTGGCTTGTATTTTTATATCAGCAAATAGCTCAGTGCCTGGAATATAGTGAAGACTGAATATAAAAAGAAAAAACGAGTCTATGGACAGAAGAAAGATGAGCTTTTGTCTATCATTATATGGAAAAAGCTTTTCTGCTGTGATGGCAGTATAGTAGAATGAGACTCTGGAGTCAGAAGTCAGAAGTTTTGGGTTTGAATCCTACTTCTAATACTGTGAATTTGGAAAAGATCAAAATCTAATTTCAAATAGGCCTCTTCTTAGATTTTCTCCATTTATGAAGTGAAGTGGTCGGACTAGATAGTCCCTGAGTTCTTTTTGCACATCTAATTCTTCTATGATTGTAAAAGGTGAGGGGTGAGAGATACCCTAACAGTGATGAGGTCCCCAGGACAGTGTCCCAGGTTTTTACGAAAGAATTGGCAGTCCTGATCTTCAGGCGAGATTTTTTTGGCAAAAAAAGGAAGGAGTTTATTACACTGAGAAGCCACTCAGTGGACTAGTTCCTGATAGGAATTAGCAAAGGTTTGGGAATACAGCCTTGATTTTATATATATATATATATATATATATATATATATATATATATATATATATATATATATATATATATATAGGTTTCCATGGCCCGAGGCTAGGGAGTGATCTCCAGATGAATTGAGGGACTAATCAATAATGGGTGGTGATTATGCCCCCCAGGCCAAGATCTCCAAATGAATTGTAGGTGGAGATTTTTGTGGAAGTTTCCCCTGGGAATCAAGTAAGAGGGTGGGGATGCTCCCAAAGGTGGGGGGGAGGGGTTGAGATTTAGGGTTTTTCCAACTCAGGTCCACCCCCCACCCCCAAAGCTCAGGGGATACAGTTCCCATTGCACATGACAACGCGTAGAAATCAGACACACTTGTTGCCTGCAGCTTAAGTCACTGGCTGCCCCATTCCCCACGGATAAGCACAGGAGCCCTGACCCTAACAGCACTTAGCCCAGCACTGCTCCTGCTTCCTTCATAGCATCATCTGGAGAGATGTGGAGAGAGGACCACTCTCCCGAGCAGTTGCCACCACAGGGCAGGCAGGCTAGCAAGGGAAGTAGCAAGGCACCCTGGGGGAGGGGGAGAAGCACTGGGGCCAGGCAGGTGGGGCCTCAGCATCCTGACCACAGTTTCTCCTCAGACTCCATTGTGGATAACCCAGGACCCTGGCCCAAGAGGCTCAGGAAGAGCAATACTTCCCTGAGCAAATCAGCCTGAGAAGCAACCCCAGTGCATTTGTAGCCTGGAGCTTCTCAGGCCCAGTCACAGCAACTGAAGACCCAGAAAAGGAAGCTCTTGCCACCGAAATTCTTAGACTGTCAAATCGTACATTAGATTTTATCAAGGGAATGACTTAAAAGAATCACTGCCATCTCCTTTGCTATGGCACCATTAGGACCTTGGGCCTTTTTCCATCCGTATTGTAGCTAAAACCTTCCCTATGGGGTCTCCCCCATCAGAATATGAGTGTCCTGGGAACAGGAACTATCCCCAGTTAATTAGCACAGTGCTTTACACATCATAATCCTTAAGGGAATGCTTTAGTCACTCATATCACAATTCCAATAGAAATAATATTTCTTCTGGAAGCTCTAGCCCCCTAGCCATTACTCTGGGGCAGAGGTAGTCTTTAGGCATCCTCTAATAATTTCTTATCAGATCACATGATGTAAGGAAAAAGTTGTGTAAACTTTAAAACACTAGCTAAATGTAAGATGTTATCGCTTAAATATGGGCCCACACTTGGTCATTGCTGTCAATTAATGCTGTCTGTAAGTGCCAGTGACAGATATCTGTGACTTCCCTTGGCCCTGGGGTGCCTTCTGTACAGCATGAGTTTCAGGAACACTTCGTGTCAGCCATGCCCTCATAAGACATTTATTTCCATGATTTTGAACAACCTTTTCCTCTCTTCCTGTCAATCTCTGGCTTTCCTTCAAAGCTAAAATCAAGTGCTAAATCTTTCATGAGACCTCCCGCCCTGATCACCCTCTCCAGAGATTTATGAGTGTGTATATATATTTTGCATTTATTTTTATATATATTATATATATTGCTTTCCCCATAGAATACAAGCATCTTGAAGACAGAGATTATTTCATTTTTTTTTTAAATCTTTGTAACCTTAGCACCTAAGCATTTTAAGTGGCACATTTTGTTTATTGTTGTTTAGTCATATGACTTTTCCTGATCCCATTTGGGATTTTCTTGGCAAGGATACTGGAATGCTTCACCAGAAGGCAGGTATTTATTAATGCTTGTAGACTGATTTACAGTAACTCCTGTACCCCTTGACCTCCTCCCCACCCTTGGACATTTTGCCTAAAGTCCTGTTTTCCAGGAACTTGAAGATAAGGACATACAAAAATATGTATATACAGCATCTACTTTCTACTTAAGAGTTTGAAGCTACAAAATGCTCTAATCTACAGAAATCTGAGTATGAACCCTTCCATAGAGAGTAGACTATACATATACTTTGTTCTTCTTTCCCTCCTACTTCTTTTCTGTCTCTTCTGCCTCTTTTAAAATCACTCAAGGTGGAATTAATTACAGTCTTCTCTACACTCTGTCAGAGACTTATCAAAAAGCACTGGAGGAGGGAAAAGGAGCTTTTTCAGATTCCTCTTCAGACCCCTCCACTCTTACTTTTCTAATCCCTGGAGGAAGCCTGTGGCTAGTCTTGTTATCATTTTATCTTCCTGGATAAAGTAAGAGAGAAACTATGTACTTACTCAAGGTGACTTGAGAATGTGTCCCATCAGCTGAAGTATTCAGGGCTCCATGGGGCTATAATCACTTTTAGTCTCCTGCGATCTTTTTATTCACATAAATACAAACAGGGAATATTTTTAGGCAACGCAAAACATCTATGCTGTCACTTACAAGAATTTGAAAATCAAATCCTTTGTAGATAAGGGTTTGTGTATGTGCATATAAGTGTGTGAAGACTTGGCCTGCATGCAACTGATACCCAGAAATACTTTTCCCTTACCCCCCACCCCAATGCTTAAATCTATTCTATTTTGAAAACAAAATTTCCTGGCTCCAGCTGAAAGATCTGAGTGTTTAATCTAAGCATGTAAGCTATACTGCTGATAGGAAGAGATTTCCTACCTTTGGATTAAGTCTCCTGGGTATCTTCAATTCAATGCAATGAATATGGATAGGGCAGTTTCAGGGCATCAGGTGTTGTTCAAAGCATTAAGATAGAGCAGCAGAAACAAAACAAAGTACTCTCTGCCCAATGACAACTGAATCTGTCCCTTCTTTTCCCACCACAGTCCCAAATGCCCCAGCTTTAGGCTGGAGGTGCTAGAATTTATCAGAGTTTAAGAGAGGTTCCTATAACCATCTTAATATAATAAAATTAATACCTAAAACAAACAAAAAACACAGTATTCTGGTAATTCAAGGCCTGCTGCCCTTCTGAGGTCTATTTGGAGGCCTACATGAACTCGATTCTCAATTATACATATGGCTGATCTATTTAGTGGACTGTCCACTTCATATTTTAAATTCCAATGGGTTTTTCCCTAACCACAAACATGTTGCTGCGTCATCCATCCATTGCTCAGCGAGTTCAGCAAAAGCAAACTTATTTCAATTAAGGGTTGAGTAGGGGTAGCCTGGGGCAAGCTTGTGCAATAAATGGAATTTGTCTTCAATCTCCCGAAGCTCTACTTTCTGTGTTCTCATCTCCCACCTAGGTGCAGAGGATCCAGCAGTGGGCAGGGAGTTAGGAAACCCTGAGTTCAAATCCAGCTGTGTCACAGTGGCCTGTTTCCTCAATTGTGTTGTTAGAGAGTCATTTCAGTTGTGTCTACTCTTTAGGGTTTTTATGGCAAAAGGGTTGTCATTTTCTTTTCCAGCTTATTTTACAGATGAGAAAACTGAGGCAAATGGGGTTGAGTGGATTGCTCAGAATCATACAGCTAATATGGGTCTGAAGCAGGATTTGAATTCATGAGGATGAGGCTTCCCGCTTCAAAGCCTAGTGCTCTATCAGTTGTGTCACCTAACTGCCTTTCTTCAATTGTAAAATGGGAAATAATAGCGCCTACCCCCAGGGTTCTTGTGAGGATCAAATGAGAGATTTGTTAAGTGCTTGATATAGTGCCTAGCACATAATAAACTCTTAATAAATACTTGTTCCCTAGTTCTCCTATCCCTTCCCCCTGCACATCTCACTCATACCCAAGGATACCAATTTTCAATAAAGGATCTGATATTATTCACTTTTATCTTAGGGTGAATTTAATTCAACAACTATTTATTAATGAGGTTTCTGCCCAGGGCTTATGCTGGAGTCAATTCCAAAGGAGATTCAATCTTTAAATTTTCAGTGTATTTTACACCCCACAAATCCCTCAATTGCTACAAATCAAGTCTTGATTTGTTGTTTTGTTGATTGACAAAATTTAAGAAAGTGTTAATAATGTAGAAATTTAAAAGTGTATGTACATGCTATTCCCTCCCCCTCTTTCTAGAGATTAAACGTTTGCCACTATACCTCTACTTATGCATTATAATCCAGGCTACTAAAAGAAAGGCCATAGCTAGTGGATTATTTGATCTCAGGAGTTTTGAGCATTAAAGCCAATATAGTAACTTCACTAAATCTGGCAATTCCTCAGCTGCCCTTGGGAAAATAGAGCCACATAAAGCTTCCACACAGCTAGGTGTTACTGTGGATAGGATGTTAGGACTGGAGTCAAGAAATCTGAGTTTAAATCTAGCCTCAAACATTTACTAGCTATGTGATCCCAGATAAGTCAGTTAATGGTTTGCTTCATTTTCTCAAATATAAAAATAGGGATCATATTAGCACTTGCCTCCCAGAGTTGTTACGTGGATCAAATGAGGCAATGTAGCACTTGGTACAGAGCCAAGGCACATCACTGGGATTCAGTTTTTCAAGTGTGTCCATCTCTTGGTGACCCTGTGGACCATTAGCATGCAGGACCCTTCTTTTGGACCCTTTCTGATCTGAGGGTTCATCTTCGGATGTCATCTCTTTAAGCATTTTAATAAATGTCTTGGCAGAGATGCTGGGGTGCTTTACCATTTCCTTCTCCGGTAGACCATCTTTTGTTACGACTTTCCCCTCTGACCTGTCCATCTTGGGTAACTCTGCATGATGCAGTTCATGATTTCATTGTGCAGCAAAGCACCTCCACCATGAGAAGGCAGTGATCCAAGAGGGGGGGAGGAGACATAATGTACCCTTCTTTTTCCCCCTTTCCCATCAGCATTGATCATTAAGTCAATGATCATTGTACCACCAGCTCTGGTTAAATAGAGAGACCCAGCCTCTAAAAGCAAACGCAAAGATAAATAAGTAGACATATAAATACATGACCAAATAGACAACCGAATGAATGAAGCTACTATATACAAAGCAGTATGATGCCATCAGGGAGTCATTGAAGGCTTTTGACCAGGAGAGTGAGCTGATTAGATCTGTGTTTTAGGAAAATCATTTTGGCATCTATGTCAAGAATAGTTCAAAGAGGGGAAGAAACTAAAAAGTAAGAGACTAATTAGGAGGCAAGTAAAATGATATAAGAGAGACAAGAAGACTCCTGAAATAAATTGGTAATCATGTGAATGGAAATAAGAGAATAAACAAGAGATGTGGGGATATAATATTTTTTTAAATTAACAAAAATCTATTTTCTCTCCCTCCTTCCTCTTCCCTCCAACTTTGATAATAAGAACGGGGGGGGGGGAGGGGGAAGAAAGCAAAGCCCTTATAAAAAATTCATAGTTAAGTAAAATAAGAGGAAGTAGAATCAATGAGGTAGAGCCACTGATTGGTATGGTAGGAGGAGAGGGAGGAAAAAGAAAGAGTGAATGATGAATCTGAAGATGGACTCCCAGTAAATGAGTGCTAATGTTAAAGCCTTATGGAGGGAAAAAGCCCAATAACTGTATTATGGAAATTTCAAGCAGTGACAAAGGGGAGAATTAATGATCTGGGGATCACTAAAATCTTCCAAGTAAACCCCTTTTCAGCCCATATCTCAAGGTGAAGGACTTGTTCTGAGTCTGACCAGATTGAATTAGGTCCAAGATAGAGACTAAACCTGTGATTTCAGTGAACTAGAGAACTCTTAGGAAAGTCTTACACAGCATCTTTGATACTTATAGTAGATAATTTTTTAACATCACCCGTCCTCCAAGCAAGAAAATGATTTTCTATAATTATGATGAAATGAAATAAATAATAATAATGGTCAGAAATGTAATGCAGACAGTGAAAATTTTCTTCTTTTGAAATTCACATGTATAATTATGCCAGTTTAAAAATCTGAAAATAATAATAAATATCTTAATTACACTGATATTTTTAAAAGAGAAAATTATACCTACATATTGATCTGTGGCAGTAATGAGTTATAACATTCCACTTTAGAGCTTTAACTTCTGCAAACTTGTCAATGACCATCAAAATTGATCTTTTCATATTTATGTTCAATAGATAACACAGACACATTTGCCAATCTATCTTTGTTCATAGTTGATGGATGAATACTTTTTATTCATTTTAATTTTTAAAAGTTTCCTTCTCAAAAAGCAATATATATACAAATAGGTTTTTTAAGTCTCAAATATGAGGATAACTTTGGCAGAGATTCATTTAAAGTGATATCTAATTAATGAATTTTAATAAAACCACAATATCTATAATGTCACAATTCAGGCAACTACAAAATTGGATCAGTTATATAACAATTGGTTTACTTGGTGCATTCTTTAGTTTTAAAGAAACTAAAAGAGAATGAATTTCCATTTTTAACAAAGATTATTAATATTCAGAAAAATATTTTCTATATGAAAGTAAATTTGCCTTTACCAAAAAAAATTACATCTCTTGATTCTCATTTTTTCCCTGTTTTAAATTTTCAACACAAATAAAAAACTTTAAGTGGTCACATAGAATGACAATTAAATTAACAGAGCTCTGTTTCTTTGTCTTTACAAACACTCTTTTGTTATTAATTCATAAATACTGTTTAAACAAATAACTATGTAATAATACCATGGGGTTTGGATACAATTACACTGAGGCAAGTTCTGAAGCAATTATTTAGAACTTAAATCAACAAAAGATTTTTTTTTGAGAGGGAGGATTTTGCAACTTATGTTCTTGAAAATTACCAACACACAATAATAATGAAAAAGAGATGCAATTATTTTATTTTATTTTATTTTTTTAGCCAATCAGAGTAAAGTTACTTTCCTAGAGTCACATAAGTAGTGTTAAATATCTAAGGCTGGATTTGAACTTAGGTTCTCCTGACTCTGGGTCCAGTGCTCTATCCATTGTGTCACCTAGTTACTCCTGCAAATAAAATCTTAGGTGGTTTTATTGTTGTTTTTAAGTTCTCTATGAACAGCATACCACCACCACATCTGATCTAGGGAAAGAAAGTTTTTGACTTAAGTACATCAGAGTTCCCAGATAAGGAAACTTTCTTTCCCAATGGAAGCATCTAAGACTTAAAATTGTCTTAGAAAGTTGCCCCCAGCAAAGTGATATAGGTTATACATACACTGTCATGCAAAATATATTTTCGTATTATTCATGTTATGAAAGAAAATACAGACAAAAACACAACATAAAAAAATAGCATGCTTTCATTTCAGACTTCACCAGTTGTTTCTCTGGGGATGGATAGCATTTTTCATCAGGAGTCCTTCAGAATTGTCTTGGATCATTGCATTGCTGAGATTTAAGTCATTTACAATATTGCTGTTACTGAATGTGCTGTTCTCCCGGTTCTGCTCACTTCACTTTTAATCAGTTCCAGGTTTTTCTGAACTCTACCTGCTCATCATTTCTTATAGTGTAATAATATCCCATCACAATAATTTACCACTATTTGTTTAGCCATTTCTCAATTAATGGGAATACCCTTAATTTTCAATTCTTTGCCAGCACAAAAGAGCTGCTATAAATATTTTGGTGCAAATAATCCTTTCCCCTTTTCTTTGCTCTTTTTTGGAATACAGCCCTAGTAATGCTATTGCTAAGTCAAAGGTTATGCAGTTCTGTAGTCCTTTGTATGTAATTTTAAATTGTTCTTTGGAAAGATTGGACTAGTTACAACAGTGCATTAGGGTCCCAATTTTTCCACAATCCCTTCAGCATTTGTCATTTTCCTTTTCTATCACTTTAGCCAGGATGATGGGTGTAAGACAGTGCCTGAATCAGTTTAATTTTTCATTTCTCTAATTGGGAGAGCTGGACATTTAGGTGACACAGGGCATAGGTCCTAGAGTCAGGAAGATCTGAGTTCAAATGTGACCTCAGACACTTACTAGCTACATGATCCTGGGCAAGTGACTTAACCCCTGTTTGCCTCAGTTTCTTCATCTGTAAAATGAACTGGAGAAAGAAATGGCAAACCACTCTACTGTCTTTGCCAAGAAAACCTCAAAATGGGATAACAAAGAGTTGGAGATGACTGAAACCATTAAAGAAAACAATTAGTAATAGTTTAGTGCATTTTTTCATGTGACTATTGATAACTTTGATTTCTTCTCCTGAAAACTTCCTGTTATATCTTTTGACAAAATATTAATGGAGGAATGGCTCTTATTTTTAAAATATTGGCTGAATTCCATATATATTTGAGAAATGAAGCTTTTGTCAGAAAAACTAGCTGTACAATATTTCCCCCATTTTTTTGTTTTCCTTCTAATTTTGGCTATATTTGTTTTGTTTGGGCAAAAGCTTTTTTTTTCCTTAGTTTTGTTTTTGCTAAGGCAATTGGGGTTAAGTGACTTGCCCAGGGTCACACATCTAGGAAATGTTAAGTATCTGAGGTCAGATTTGAACTCAGGGCCTCCTGACTTCAGAGCTGGTGCTCTATCCACTATACTACCTAGTGCCCTGGAGCAAAAGCTTTTAAATTTCATGTAATCAAAATTATCTATTTCACTTTCCATAATCATTTGATTACAAACTCTTTCCTAATCCATAGATCTAACAGTTACATTTTCCTATTCTCCCCTAATTTACTTGATATCACCTTTTATGTCTAAATCATTTGTCCATTTTGAGCATATCTTGGTAAACAGTGTGAGATTTTAGCCTAGGCCTATTTTTCTCAAGGAGAGGTAAGGGGTGGGAGGGAGGAAGAGAATTTAAAATTCAAAGAAATTTTAAAATTATTGTTAATTTTTTACATATAAATGAGAAATATTTAACTAAATAAAAATGATTTTTTAAACAAAGAAAGAAATTTGTTCTCAGCAGTGTCAGATTGGGGCACCAAGGTTGTCTGAATTTTCAAGTACTTGCCAAATGCTTGGCAAAATAAAGCCAAAATAAAACATAGATAATGTTAATTTGTGTTTTTCTAGTCAATATTCAGCCCACTGAAATCTGTTTCTATTTGAGTTGACAGCATTGGTTAAAATACTGAAAGGGTTAAAAATCTTGTCTAGAGTTGGAGTCATTATGTGTCAAAGGTGCTACTTGAAACTGGGTCTTCCTAATTAGGCCATGCTGCTTCCCTATATATTATATTATCATATAATATAGTCTAATGTTTCAAATAAGTTCCTCTAAGGTAACTGCTTCTTTCCATTAATCATGAAACCCTGGAATAGGAAAGACCCTTATCAGCCAAGGAAGCAAAGAAAGGCATTTATAGAATCACATATTTGTCGAGTCACCAAAAAGGAACATTTACTCATGGAAATAGATTTCTATTCACTTAGCCAGCAGCCTCTTTGTGACAAAGCTGACTACTGACAAAATCTTCTCTAGGAATCTATGTCTTGTTCTTGGAACAAATTGCTTGAAGAAATCGTGAGAGTTCAGGATATACTGGCAACTTTCCTGCCAATCAGGAGCAAAAGTATCAATTTCCAAAGTGCAACTAAATACAGATTATTCATAGTAATAACAAGAGGAAGTTTATTATATAGAAAAGAGGGAAGCAACCTTGTAATTAGACTTACCATGAATACATCTTAACTTTGTGATCATGAACAAGTCATTTAAATCTTAGTAGCCTGTGCAGTGTTCTGATGCTATAAATTACAAATGTATGGGTTGCTGATCTTTATCAGTGAAGGGGGTTTTTCATAGCAAAAAATCCCTATATTGATGAAGTCATAGCACTATCTCCCTGCTCCCCTCCCACCAATAAAAGATTAATGATAACATTTTAGTAGTGATTTAGTGGTAATAAAAAAAAAATTATCTCATCAGACTAGAAGGTTGAGGGTTAACCTGAAATTTCCAAGACCTTTTAAAAGAAATTTTGATCAGTAAAATAATCTATGCCAAAATATCCTCAAAAACCAGATAATAGTGTTTTTAATTAAAGTTTTTTTTATTATTTTTTAAAACATATGAATGGATAATTCTGCAACATTAGCCCTTACAAAAACTTGTGTTCCATTTTCCCCCCTTCCCCTATCCCCCTCCCCTAGATGGCAAGTAGTTCAATATATGTTAAATATGGTAGAAACACATATTAAATCCAATATATGCATACATATTTATACAATTATCTTGCTGTACAAGAAAAATCAAATCAAGGCAGAAAAATGATGAAGAAAATAAAATACAAGTAAAGAACAACAAAAAAAGTGAGAATGCTATGTTGTGAACCATACTCAGTTCCCACAAGCCTCTCTCTGGGTGTAGATGGCTCTCTTCATCACTGAACAATGGGAACTAGTTTGAATCATCTCATTGTTGAAGAGAGCCACGTCCATCAGAATTGATTGTGGTATAGTCTTGTTGCCCTGTATAATGATCTCCTGGTTCTGCTCATTTCACTCAGCATCAGTTGATGTAAGTCTCTCCAGGCCTCTCTGTATTCCTCCTGCTGGTCATTTCTTACAGAACAATAATATTCCATAACATCCATATACCATAATTTACCCAACTATTCTCCAATTGATGGACATCCATTCATTTTCCAGTTTCTGGCCACTACAAAAAGGGCTGCCACAAACATTTTGCACACATGGGTCCCTTTCCTTCATTTAAAATCTCTTTGGGATACAAGTCCAGTAATAACACTGCTGGATCAAAGGGTATGCACAATTTGATAACTTTTGGGGCATAATTCCAGATTGCTCTCCAGAATGGCTGGATTCTTTCACAACTCCACCAAACATGCATCAGTGTCCAAGTTTCCCTGCATCCCCTCCAACATCCATCATTATTTGTTCCTGTTACCTTAGCCAATCTGACAGATGTTTAGTGGTATCTCAGAGTTGTCTTAATTTGTCTTAATTGCAAAGGTGATTTGGAGCACCTTTTTATATCACTAGAGCAGACAATAGTTTTTAATGGCTTCCCCCATATACTCCCTTGCTAATTAGGAGTTCTAAAATTATTTAGTTTCTAAATTATCTCATTCACATTTCATGAAATGGGCCTTTTAGCACAGCTTTTATTGTGGCTCAACTTTCTAGAAACCTATTCTAAATTGAACCAGGTTGGGGGGGGGGGGAGAGAGGAGGTGTCAAACAGAAACAAAAACCTTGTGATTCCATAGTGTCAATGGCCCTCCTATTCAATCTCTGATTATCAGCTTATCTTCAACTTGTGGTGCAGGGATCTTTAATGAGACTCCAGGCAGTCAAAGAAACAGCTTGGAAATCTCACGCTCCTCCCTATAGCTATCAGTGGTGAAGTAACATCCTGAAAATGGAGGCGTGAAAAAAAAGTATCACAGGTCCAGAGTAGCAGCTGTTCCCCTTCTAATTTCTGATAATAATATTTGAGAAGGTCCTCAGATTAAGTTGGCTGACTGTCGCTGAAAGAGGGATAATCTTTTTCCATTCTACTTTGAGTGTTCTTTGTTCCAACTCCATTTCCAACACACATATACTTGTCCTCCCTTGGATATATTAGAAGATAAAGATTACAGTCTGCCAATGCCCAGTTTCCCATATGCCATCTGTCATCTTCTAGGCAGCCAAATGGCACAGTGGATAGAGAGAAGGCCAGACCAGGGATCAGGAAGATAAAGAGTTCAACTGTGGCCTCAGACACTTACTAGCTTTGTGTCTCTGGGCAAGTCATGAACCTCTGTTTGTCTCTGGCTCCCAAGGTTGTTGTGAAAATAAAATAATTTTATATAATACTTTGCAAACCTGAAAGTGCAATATAAATGCTAGTTAGGTGATTTTCATCTTTGACTAACTGTTCCTGTAATAGTAAGGCTGCATTCTCACTTAATCTTTTAGAGGTCCAAATCCATTATATGTGGAGTGTTCTCATTTTGTGTTTTATACTTTAGTTCCTCACTGTCAGCAGTATTAATCTGGATACTTTACCCTGGAATTCAGGACCTTTCATAATCTGGCTCTGATCTAACTTTTCAATTTTATGTCCCATTTTTTTCACTAAAGAAATTCTCTTCTTAAAAGAGAGCTATGGGGACTAAGGACATAGATTGTAGCATACGCTATCATATGCAATCACCTTGTCAGCCATTATTGCTTAATTGTTTTTGCTTATTATGAGTGAGTGCTGAATAAGAGGCAAAGGCAGAAAAGATGAGATTTAGGGGATGGTTCTATATTAGGAAATTTCTAGGACATAAAGAACATAATTAATTTGTAACACCTAGGATACCTCTCGTACATGGGACCCCCAAAAGTACTCACAGAACATCATCATTATCAAACATTTACTAAGTACCTACCATGTGCCAAGCATTGTATTACATGCTTGGACATTATTAGTCCAAAGGAAGGGCACAAGGATAGGAAGAAAGGGTTCATATTTATGATATTATTATAGCAAAATATTCTTTTATAAGGATATATATATAGGAAAGAACTATAAATAAAAGAGATGTCTACCAATTGGAGAATAGCCAAACAAATTGTTGTAGAATGACCTAGACATGTCTTTTTTTGTTCTAATACTGAACATAAACTCTCAGGAGACTGACCTGAGTCAGGCCCAGTCCAGCATCCCACTTAAATTCCCTTTATCTCCATATTACTTATATTACTTTTATAAACTACAAAGTTATCAAAATCTAAACCTTTATTAATCACATTAAATATATATAATAGAAACCAAATTATAGTGCTGTAAATATAAAATAGAAGTCCTCGTCTCCCACATTTATGCCTTTGCTCACACTATCAATCCTATTTGAAATACCTTCTGTTCTGTTCATCTGTCTTTCCACCCTTCAAGGCTCACCTCAATGGTGAGCCTCCTTCACGAAGCTTTCCCAGACCATATCTGTCCACTATGATTTTTCCCTGCTCTAAACTCTAATTTATAGCATTCATTTGGCAATTATAACATATTCACAGAATCAAGCAGAATAGGATATTTTTCTTGATATGAACCTTTGAAACAAATGATAAATAATTCAGAGTTTATGATTTGATCTACTTTGCATCTGCACCTTTGCCTGGTTTTAACTCCATGGAATGAAATAAGTTCATCACTTCCAATCCAACCGTGAGGTTTTAACACAAACCTTGGAGATCACCAACCTCAGGCCTCTCTTCCTTCTGATTGGAAGAATGGATGGTAAAGAACTAAATTCCTCCCAAAGCCTTTCTTTTTTACAGGGCAGAACTTGGACTTCCA
The DNA here is from genome assembly GCF_048593235.1 of Sminthopsis crassicaudata. Classification (NCBI taxonomy): domain Eukaryota; kingdom Metazoa; phylum Chordata; class Mammalia; order Dasyuromorphia; family Dasyuridae; genus Sminthopsis; species Sminthopsis crassicaudata. The sequence goes on along the minus strand of NC_133618.1, from coordinate 551,134,632 downwards.
ATTCACTCCATTTCCCAACCATTGCTCTGCCTGATTTCATGGAACAATCCCCCTTCTCAGTCTTTACCCCTTTTCAGCTTCCTTTCCTCCTTTTCAACAAGCTTTCTTTTGTGTACCATCTTTCTACTTTACATTGTAAGCTTCTTGAGGGCAAAAACAGTCTTTTCTTTTTCTTATTTTTATCCGCAGCATTTAGCACAGTGATTGGCATAAAGTAAGCATTTAACAAATGTTTATGCAATTCAGTTCAATGAAGAATAATTTTATTTTGTTCATTTCAATGTTTATTTTTACTGAAAATTTGCTGATAATATACAAATTAAAAATGTATGTTCTATCTTGTGACATATATTGTATTGTTTTCTTGTGCTATTATTTAACCTCTTCAAAAGTCTTCTAGTGACTACTTATGGTCTTGATGGGACCTTGGCTTCTCAAAGAATGTAAGTGGAGCTCTCTCAAGCTAGAATTATTTCCATCATAGACTTGGCAATGAACTGCAAATTTGGACAGAGGCTCATTGTCAGAAATTTGGTTACCACAAAATGAATTTTTTAGCTATAATAATTCACGAATACTTCTTCCTAAGGTGCAGAAAAATGTAGTTTACTGAAGTATATAGGGTTATATGATGATAAGATCATGGCAGTAGAGACTGGAAGAGACCTCTCAGATATTCTAGTCCAACCTCCTCATTTCATTCATAAGGAACCTGGACCCACAGAAATTAAATAATTTGCCCAAGTCACTTAGATAATAAATGACAAAAGGAAGATTTAAACCTAGGTTCTATGATTACTAATCCAGTTTTCTCTTCATTGAAACACTATATTCTTGTTTACCTACACCAATAAAATCATGGATACTCATAGCATTAAATAAATTTATTATTTCCCAATTATTGCATTTATTTCTAGTGTTCCAAAGTTGAACATATGCTCCTTGATGATATTTTTCTAAAAGTACTTTCCATTGGATCTAGAGCAGTCTAGAATCAGAATGTAAGAGCTTAAAAGTAATTTAGGGAGATTCTCTGGGAAGATAACATAGTAAGAAAATTTCAGGCTCTCTGTATTTTCCCCCAAATATGCCATTACCTAGACAGGTAAAAAAAGGGTTCTCCAGGACTACTGGAAAAACTCTGAATAAAGATACCAGAATAGAGATTTAATCTGTGTGAAGTGTAAACAGCTCCAGGCTAGTTCTTGTGAAATAAAGGGAGGATCCTGGGCCTACCTGAAATTGGAAATAGCCTCAGCCCCAAACACAGGAACTTTCACCTCTGGTTTAGTGTGGGGCATTGGTGGAGTCTAAGTTTGGGAAGATTGAGATAAGCTCAGCTGTTAAGGAAAGCCAAGCCCATCTGTGCTGCTGAAGTACTGCCTGGGATGAGAAGAAACAGCACACCTGGTGAGGGCAAAAGCTATGGGGCAGAGAAGCTGCTGGCTCTGGGTACTTGCAGGAGAATGGAGTTCTTGGTTTTGGTTTCCAGTCTGGAGGGGAAAACTGAAGGAACATCATCCCACTCTCATCCCAGGGCTAGAAGTGATAACTAACAACTTCTTATTTAAAAAAAAAAAAAAAAAAAAAAAAAACTCAGGCAAAGGAGAAATAATCTAAGCATAGAATAGGGAAGACCAAGATTCATCTTCAGAGGAGATACTGATTAAAAAAAGTCGCTCCCACTTCAAGCAATATTAAATAGTTGTTTGCCCCAAAAGAATTTATAGAACTCAGAGAAGATTTTAAAAATCAACTGAGAAAGATTGAGGGAAAAAAAAAAAAGAACAATTAAGAAAAACAAAAAGATCATGAAGAGAAGGTCAACCAACTAGAAAAGTAGATCCAGAATCTAAAGGAAGGAAATTATTTTGGAAATTAGAAATAGCATCTGACAAAGCCAGTGAAGTTATGAGACAAGAAATAATAACATGAAATATAAAGAATGAAAAAAATAGAAGAGAATGTGAGACATCTCATAAGAAAAACAACAAATCAAGAAGAGAAGACATAAGAATAACTGGCCTACCTTGAAAGCTATGGCCAAAAAAAGCTTAGATTATTATAATCAAAGAAAATTGTTTTAAAGTAACAGAATAACTAGAAATAGAAAGAATGCACCAATCATCACCTGAAAGTGATCTTACAAGGAAAACATATAGGAAAATTATTGCTAAATTTTGAAAGCCTCAGATCACAGAAAATTTTACAAGTAACAACAACAACAAAATTCAAATGTTAGAGCTACAGTTAGAGTCACATAACACTTATTACTGACTACAATAAAAGACTACAGGTCCTAGAATGTTATATAGTGACAATTAAAGGAACTAGGTTAGTGATAAAAAAATATTACATCCAGCAAAATTAAGTATAATATTGAATGGGGAAAAATGGACATTCACAAACTGTCAGATTTTTAGGATTTTGTTGCAAACAAACCTGAAATCAATGGAAACCTCAAAGATTAATTTTGAAGGACTCAATAAGGACAAATTATTTATGTTTTATACATGGAAATATAGACCATATCTTTAAAATTGTCATTAGTAATTGGTAAGTCCAAAAGAAAGATTTGGATTAAAGCTGAATATGATGTGATTCTAAAAAATAAAAATATATTGGAAAAGGTAAAAACAATAATTGTGTGATACAAATAAGGTGCAGGAGCAAGAACTAACCCAGAGGAATTGGAGGAGGAGGGCTGGTAGTTCTGAAATCCTACTCATATTGGGAGTGAGTTAAAAAGGAAACAATATATAAATGTGTGTGTGTGTGTGTGTGTGTGTGTGTGTGTGTGTGTGTGTGTGTGTGTGTATAGCAAGAAGTTTATAGCATCTTACAAAATCTAAAGAAATAAGAGGGGCACATAGGATAAGATTAAGTATAAAAGGGAATATAGATTAATGAGAGTGAGATAAATTGTATAGATTAAAGGGGAAGGAATAAAGAGGGAAAGAAAAGATGAAGGGAGAGGATACAAGGGGGATTCTTGGCAGGGGGAGGTTAAGTAATAGAAAGACAAGTTACTATGTAGAAATAAAGTTGAAGACTTAGCAAGGATAAGAAACAAGAGATAATGAGTACTTATGTATGTCTCTATATATGTATATGTATGTATATATATATATATGTAAACATAAATATATCCATACTGCCTGAGGGAGGTAAGGGGGAAGAAAGGGGGAAAAAAAGACTAAATAAAATGTGCACAGCAGAGAGCAAAAGAAAACCTACACAGGAGCAAAGAAAAGAGGGACAGTTCTGAATACAATGTGTTTTATTATATATGCTTTCTTGAAATAAACATTTATTGTTATTGTTATTTACTGTTATTTTGAATCCTTTCTATGTTCTGCTGTGTACATGACAATATTTTTTCTCTTTGTTTTCTTTTTCTATTTTCTATTTGTTTTAAATTTAAATTTTTTAAAAATTACTTAGTGATTTTTAAAAGGGGTGATTGATTGATTTTGTTTTCACAAATACAATTTTAAAATATTTTAAATAAACTTGAAAAGAAGAGATAGTAAACTAAATCCATAAAAATCATAGTAACTTAGAGATGGAAGGGACCTTAGAGAATTTCTTAAAATATAACCCTAACTTTATCCTTCCCTACTCACAAAACATCAGGGGTTCACTATTGCTTCAAGGATATAATATAAATTCCTCTTTTGGGCATTTAAACCTTTTATAACCTGTCCCCAAGCTACTTTTCTAGCTTATTGCACATTATTTCTTTTCATGCGTTATATACATGAGAAGAAAACAAATTTTAAAACTCCATACATTTCAGCAGTCCTGTCCCACTGTCTCCCATCATGGAATCACATCTAAAATTCTTAAGAGAGACCTTAGCAGTGTTCTTTTTTTTTTTTTTTTAATTTTTATTTTATTTTATAATTATTACATTTTTTGACAGTACATATGCATGGGTAATTTTTTACAACATTATCCCTTGCACTTACTTCTATTCAGATTTTTTCCCTTCCTCCCCCAACCCCCTCCCCCAGATGGCAAGCAGTCTTATATATGTTAAATATATTACAGTATATTCTAGATACAATATATGTGTGTAGAACCGAATTTTTTGTTGCACAGGAAGAATTGGATTCAGAAGCTAAAAATAACAGTTTACATTCATTTCCCAGTGTTCCTTTTCTGGATGTAGCTGGTTCTGTCCATCATTAATCAATTGGAATTGGATTAGCTCTTCTCTATGTTGAAGATATCCACTTCCATCAGCATACATCCTCGTACAGTATCATTGTTGAAGTGTATAGTGATCTTCTGGTTCTGCTCGTTTCACTCAGCATCAGTTGATGTAAGTCTCTCCAAGCCTCTCTGTATTTATCCTGTTGGTCATTTCTTATAGAACAATAATATTCCATAACATTCATATACCATAGTTTACCCAACCATTCTCCAATTGATGGACATCCATTCATCTTCCAGCTTCTAGCCACTATGAAAAGGGCTGCCACAAACATTTTGACACATACAGGTCCCTTTCCCTTCTTTAGTAGTTCCTTGGGGTATAAGCCCAGTAGTAGTATGGCTGGGTCAAAGGGTATGCACATTTTGATAACTTTTTGGGCATAATTCCAGATTGCTCTCCAGAATGGTTGGATTCTTTCACAACTCCACCAACAATGCATCAGTGTCCCAGTTTTCCCACAGCCCCTCCAACATTCCTCGTTATTTGTTCCTGTCATCTTAGCCAATCTGACAGGTGTGTAATGATACCTCAGAGTTGTCTTAATTTGCATTTCTCTGATCAATAGTGATTTGGAACACTCTTTCATATGAGTGGAAATAGTTTTAATTTCATCATCTGAAAATTGTCTGTTCATATCCTTTGACCATTTATCAATTGGAGAATGGCTTGATTTCTTATAAATTAAAGTCAATTCTCTGTATATTTTGGAGATGAGGCCTTTATCAGAACCTTTAACTGTAAATTTTTTTTCCCAATTTGTTACTTCCCTTCTAATCTTGTTTGCATTAGTTTTGTTTGTGCAGAAACTTTTTAATTTGGTGTAATCAAAATGTTCTATTTTGTGATCAATAATGGTCTCTAGTTCTCCCTTGGACACAAACTCCTTCCTCCTCCACAAGTCTGAGAGGTAAACCATCCCATGTTCCTCCAATTTATTTATGATTTCGTTCTTTATGCCTAAATCTTGGACCCATTTTGATCTAATCTTAGTGTGTGGTGTTAAATATGGGTCCATGCCTAGTTTCTGCCATACTAATTTCCAGTTTTCCCAGCAGTTTTTGTCAAATAATGAATTCTTATCCCAAAATTTGGGATCTTTGGGTTTGTCAAAGATTAGATTGCTATTTTTATTCACTATCTTGCCCTGTGAACCTAACCTATGCCACTGATCAACTAGTCTATTTCTTAGCCAATACCAAATGGTTTTGGTGACTGTTGCTTTATAATATAGCTTTAAATCAGGTATACTTAGACCACCTTCCTCTGACTTTTTTTTCATTAGTTCCCTTGCAATTCTCGACCTTTTATTCTTCCATATGAATTTTGTTGTTATTTTTTCTAGGTCATTAAAATAGTTTCTTGGGAGTCTGATTGGTATAGCACTAAATAAATAGATTAGTTTGGGGAGTATTGTCATCTTTATTATATTCGCTCGGCCTATCCAAGAACACTGAATGTCTTTCCAATTATTTAAATCTGACTTTATTTTTGTGGCAAGTGTTTTGTAATTTTGCTCATATAATTCCTGACTCTCCTTTGGTAGATATATTCCCAAATATTTGATACTATCGACTGTTATTTTGAATGGAATTTCTCTTTGTATCTCTTGCTGTTGGATTGTGTTGGTAATGTATAAAAATCCTGAGGATTTATGTGGATTTATTTTGTATCCTGCGACTTTGCTAAAATTCTGAATTATTTCTAATAGCTTTTTAGCAGAGTCTTTGGGGTTCTCTAAGTATACCATCATGTCATCTGCGAAAAGTGATAATTTGATTTCTTCATTTCTTACTCTAATTCCTTGAATCTCTTTCTCGGCTCTTATTGCCGAGGCTAGAGTTTCTAGTACTATATTGAATAGTAATGGTGATAGTGGGCAACCTTGTTTCACTCCTGATCTTACAGGGAAAGGTTCTAGTTTATCACCATTACATATGATGTTTACTGAAGGTTTTAAATATATGCTCCTTACTATTTTAAGGAATAGTCCATTTATTCCTATACTCTCAAGCGTTTTTAGTAGGAATGGATGTTGGATTTTATCAAATGCCTTTTCTGCATCTATTGAGATGATCATATGGTTTTTATTAATTTGATTATTAATATGGTCAATTATACTAATAGTTTTCCTAATATTAAACCAGCCCTGCATTCCTGGTATAAATCCCACTTGGTCATAGTGTATTATCCTGGGGATGATTTTCTGAAGTCTATTTGCTAATATCTTATTTAAGATTTTAGCATCAATATTCATTAAGGAAATTGGTCTATAGTTTTCTTTCTCAGTTTTCGATCTACCTGGTTTAGGTATCAGTACCATGTCTGTGTCATAGAAGGAATTTGGTAGGACTCCTTCAATCCCTATTTTTTCAAATAGTTTACATAGCATTGGAGTTAGTTGTTCTTTAAATGTTTGGTAGAATTCACCTGTAAATCCATCTGGTCCTGGGGACTTTTTCTTAGGAAGTTGGTTAATAGCTTGGTCTATTTCTTTTTCTGAGATGGGACTATTTAAAGTACTTACTTCTTCCTCTGTTAATCTGGGCAAGCTATATTTTTGAAGGTATTCTTCCATTTCATTTAAGTTATCGAATTTATCGGCATAAAGTTGAGCAAAGTAGCTCCTAACTATTGTTCTAATTTCCTCTTCATTAGTGGTGAGTTCACCCTTTTCATTTTCAAGACTATCAATTTGCTTTTTCTCTTTCCTTTTTTTAATCAGGTTTACTAAGGGTTTGTCTATTTTGTTGGTTTTTTCATAAAACCAACTCTTAGTTTTATTAATTAATTCAATAGTTTTTTTACTTTCAATTTTATTAATCTCACCTTTTATTTTTTGAATTTCAAGTTTTGTGTTTGTCTGGGGGTTTTTAATTTGTTCCTTTTCTAGCAATTTTAGTTGTAGTCCAATTCGTTGGCCCTCTCTTTCTCTATTTTATGCAAGTAGGCCTGTAGAGATATAAAACTTCCCCTTATTACTGCTTTGGCTGTATCCCACACATTTTGGTATGATGTCTCATTATTGTCATTTTCTTGGGTGAAGTTATTAATTATGCCTATGATTTGCTGTTTTACCCAATCATTCTTTAGTATAAGATTATTTAGTTTCCAATTATTTTTTGGTCTATTTTCCCCTGGCTTTTTATTAAATGTTATTTTGATTGCATTATGGTCTGAAAAGGATGCATTTACTATTTCTGCCTTACTGCATTTGATTTTGAGGTTTTTATGCCCTAGTATATGATCAATTTTTGTATAGGTTCCATGAACTGCTGAGAAGAAAGTATATTCCTTTCTGTCTCCATTTAGCTTTTGCCAAAGATCTATCATATCAAACTTTTCTAGTATTCTATTTACCTCTTTGACTTCTTTCTTATTTATTTTGTGGTTTGATTTATCTTATTCTGAGAGTGCAAGGTTGAGATCTCCCGCTATTATAGTTTTGCTATCTATTTCCTCTTGCAGCTCTTTTAATTTCTCTTTTAAGAATTTAGATGCTGCACCACTTGGTGCATACATGTTTAATATTGATACTGCTTCACTATTGATGCTGCCCTTTAGCAGGATATAATGCCCTTCCTTATCTCTTTTAATTAGATCAATTTTTGTTTTTGCTTGATCTGAGATGAGGATGGCTACTCCTGCTTTTTTGGTTTTGCCTGAAGCATAATAGATTCTGCTCCACCCTTTTACTTTTAGTTTGAATGTCTCACCCTGTTTCAGGTGTGTTTCCTATAAACAACATATAGTAGGATTCTGACTTTTAATCCAGTCTGCTAACTGCTTCCTCTTTATGAGGCAGTTTGCCCCATTCACATTTATGGTTAGAAGGACTAATTCTATATTGCTTGCCATCCTATTAACCCCTGCTTATGCTTTTCCCCTTTCCTTCCCTTTTACCCTCCTATCCAGTATTAAACTGGTGAACACCACTGCTTTTCACAGCCCTCCCTTTTTAGGATCCCTCCCCCACCTTAAAGATCCTCCCCTTATTTTACCCTTTTTCCTGTATTCCCTTCCCCTTAGCTTACTCCTTCCCATTCACTTTTCAATGAAGTGGAAGAAGTTTCACCATAAATCGAATATGTCTATTGATACACGCTATGTTCATCTCCCTCCTTTCTTTCTCTCAGATATAATAGGTTACCTTTGCCTCTTCATGAGATGTAGTACCACTACTTTACACTTTTTTATGATATAATCTCCTTTCCACCTCTAGTTTCTAAGACAAATTGTACATATGTTCTTTACATATTTTTTTGACAGAAGTATAGTTCTCAAGATTTCTTTTTACCTTTTTAGAAATCTCTTGAGTTCTGTATTTGAAGATCAAACCTTTTATGTAGGTCTGGTTTTTTCATCAAAAATAGATGGAATTCATTTATTTCGTTAAATGTCCATCTTCTTCCCTGGAAAACGATGCTCATTCTTGCTGGGTAAGTTATTCTTGGCTGCATACCAAGTTCCTTAGCCTTTCGGAATATCATGTTCCAGGCCCTTCGTTCTTTTAATGTGGACGCTGCTAGACCCTGGGTTATCCTTATTGTGGATCCTCCATATCTGAATTGTTTTTTTCTAGCAGCTTCCAATATCTTTTCCTTTGTCTGATGGTTCTTGAACTTGGCCACTATATTTCTTGGCGTTTTGATTTTAGGGTCCCTTTCAGTAGGTGATCGATGAATTTTTTCAATGTTTATTTTACCCTCTGTTTCCAGAATGTCTGGGCAGTTCTTTTTGATAATTTCCTCGAAAATGGTGTCCAAGCTCTTTTTTCCCTCCCATTTTTCAGGGAGTCCGATTATTCTCAAATTGTCTCTCCTGGATCTGTTTTCCAGGTCTGTTGTCTTTCTGATAAAGTACTTGACATTCTTTTCAATTGTTTCATTTCTCTGGTTTTGCTTGACTACCTCTTGGTTTCTCCTTGAGTCATTCATTTCTACTTTTTTCTTTCACTCACTTTTTTTATATCTCTTTGTAATTGTCCAATTGAGTTTTTATCTTCTATGGAATTTTTTTCCATTTTATCCATTTTATTTTTTAGAGAGCTGATTTCTTTTTCCAGCTCACTAATCCTGTTTTCCTTGGAGTTGTTTACCTTTTCCAGCTCACTAATCCTGTTTTCCTTGGAGTTGTTTACCTTTTCCAGCTCACTAATCTTGTTTCTCAATGATTTGATTTCTTCATCCACTCTGTCTTTGAATGCATGGGATGACTTCTCCAGGCTCTCTTGCCAAGCTTCCCTTTCCTTTTCCCATTTCTCTTCCAGCTCTCTTGTGAGAGCCTTTTTGATTTCCTCTATGAGGTTCTTTTGTATTGAGGAGCAGCTTATATCCCTCCCAGGGGATACATCTGGGGACAGTCTGTTCCTAGTCTCCTCAGCATTTGAAGTCTGCTCCCTCTCCACACAGAAGCTGTCAATGGTTAGAGCCCTTTTGAATTTTTTGTTCATTTTGTCAGAGTAGGAATCAAAGAAAACAAACTGAAAAGAGAAACAATTGGTCTGTTTTGCGGGGGATGGGGCTGGATGGTATTAATGGGCTTCCTCTACAGACTGGGGGTAGGGCAGCAGAGAGCCACTAACAGAACAGCAATGACTGTACTGAGTCTGGGCTCTGAGGCTCCGAGAACGCACCGAGTCAGTCCAGGTGGGGGTTGGGGTGGCTGGGCTCTGAGAGACGCTGGCTTTCTGGGGTTTTAATCTTCACCTCCGGTGTTTACACCCTCTCAGCCGCTCCTGGCTTGCTGCCAAGACGGAGCATCCACACTGGGGCAAAAGCCCTTTCACAGAAAGGGCAGAGATCACACCCCTCCCCCTCCGGTCTGAGCTGTGTGAGCTGCCTGTTTTGCTCTGGCTGCCTGCCCTCAGTCTGCGCCCAGTCTGATTGACCCTCCCCCGAGCAAACACAGACCTTTTCTGGCAACTTTCAAGGATGTCTTCTCTTGGTGATAATTTGTGGATTTCTTTCTGGGTTAAGCATTAAGTCAGAGGCTTGTCATGAAGTAAGTTCTGAGAGAAAATGAGGAGCTCAAGCAGCTGTCTGCCTCCACGCCGCCATCTTCCTTAACAGTGTTCTTGTATCACTTTTTCTGACCACCTTGTGACTCATACCAGGTGTGAATTCTCTACAAAATAATCTTTGGGACAAATGTACATTTGGCATTTGAACAATGTGTCCAACCCAGTGGAATTGTGCCCTCTGCAGTAAAGTTTAAAGGCTTGGCAGTTTAATTCAAGAAAAAACCTCAATGCCTGGTACTTGATCTTGCAAAGTGATCTTCACAATCTTCCTAAGACAATTCAAATGAAGTCAATTCAGTTTCCTGGCATGGTGCTGGTATACTGTCCATGTTTCAGAGACATATAGTAATGAAGTCAGCACAATGGCTCTGTAGATCTTCAGTTTGGTGGTCAGTCTAATACTTCTTTCCTCCCACACTTTCCTTTGGAAACTCCTAAACACTGAGCAACTTCTGGCAATGTGTGTGTCAACCTCATTATCAATGTGCACATCGCTGGAAAGTATACTGCCAAGGTAAGTGAACTTAGCCATAGCATTCAGAACTTCCCCATTTGCTATAACTAACGATTCTCCATAGGGATGATATGATGCTGACTTGTAAAACATCTAAGGTTTTTGGTGTTCTTAGACCAAAATTAGCAAAAGCAGCAAAGAATCAATCCATACTTTGTTTCCTCTTAGCTTAAGAGGTTTCATTGAGTACACAATTATCTGCAAACAAAAAATCACGCATTAATACTCTTTCCATTTTAGTCTTGTCTTATAGCCTTTCCAAGTTGGAGAATTTACCATTAGTGTGGTGGCTGACCTTGATGCTATGTTCATCTTCACTAAAGGCATTTAACAATATAAGTAAAAGCATCATGCTAAAAAATATAGAAGCAAGAACACAGCCTTGTTTCACTCCATTAATGACTGGGAAAATATTAGAGTACTGTCCATTATCAGAATCCAGGCAAGCATACCATTATAAAATTGACATACGATACTGACGAACTTCTCCACGTAACCAAATTTTGACATAATTTTCCATTAGTCCATGACTAAGAGTCATGACAAATGCTTTGGTTAAATTGAGATGGAACAGGGTTTAAGCCCTTTAAAGAAAAGTAAATTAGGAAAAATTAGAAAAATAAAATAGTTGGGGACCTCAATATATTCTTTTAGACTTAGACAAATCTAACAGAAAGATAAACAAGAAAAAGGTTAAGAGCTTGAATAGAATTTTAGAAGTCTGATATAATAAATCACTATTAATTACTGAATAAGAATCAGAAGTAGACTGTACATGATACTTTTACAAAAATTGACAATGTGCCATAGTGCAAAAATCTCAGATGAAAGAATGCAGAAATATTAAATACATCTTCACACTGCAATAAAAGTATAAACAATATAGTACATTTGAAGAAAGGATTTAAATCGAAGTAGAAATTGTGTAATATAATTCTAAAGAATATGTAGGTTAAAAAACCAAATCATAGATATAATAGAAAATTTCTCCAAAGAAAATTACAAAAATTAGACAACATTTTAAAATTGCTGGGGGGCAGCTAGGTGGTGCAATGGATAGAGCACCAGCCTTGAAATCAGGAGAAACTGATTTCAAGTCTGGCCTCATACACTTAACACTTCCCAGCTATATGACCCTGGGCAAGTCATTTAATCCCAATTGCCTTGGAGGAAAAATTAACCTAGCGGGATTTAGTCAAAGCAGTCTTTAAGGGGAAATATATATCTCTAAATAATGTCATCAACAATAAGAATAAAAAATAGGTCAATAAATTGATCATGGTATTCAAAAAACTAGAGAGGAGTCAAGTAAAAAATCCAAACTAAATACAAAAATAGAAAAAAATATATCAGATCAGTTGAAAAATAAGATTGGGAACTGGTTAAATAGAGAGAAGAGAAAGATAATAAATTTTGTTTTTAAAAAAAACTGAACTTTCACTGTCTTCTTGAAATGAATGAATATTTACAAAAGTATAACATTTAGTTTAATGGAACATTAAATATAGAATTTAATCTTAGAGAAAGAAATTGAACAATCTATAAAGGAACTCCTTTCTAGAACTCTCTTTATGGGGGAAAAATAGCCTTGGAAGAAATAGATTTATAAGTAAATCTATAAAAGAATAATCAATTCAAGTATTAGACAAACTATTTGCAAAAATAGAGAAATAAGGGATATTATAAAACTTCTTTTATGAGTCAGATATGTTTCTTTTACCCAAACCAGTGAGAGACAAAGCAGAGAAAGAAAACTATAGATCAAAATTTCAAATGATTACTGCTAAAAAAAAAAAAAAAAGAATTGAATAAAATATTAGTGGAGTTTATAGCAATATATGAAAAAGATTCTACACTATGACCAGATTGGATTTATATCCAGAATGCAAGTTTTATTCAAAATTAACATAACTACAAGTAGAATAAATCATAGTAATAACAAAAATAATTAAAATGGCATAATTGGATATAGAAAAAACTTTTGAAAAATATAATGTTCACATTAAAAATTGTAGTAATATATGAACTTTTTCTTAATGTGGTAAATAGTATCCATTTAAAACTAAGAGGTCACATTATCTATAATAAGGAAATGCTAAAGACTTTTCTGATAAAAACATCAAAAATGTCCACTTAGCAAAGAAAAAGAAATTGAGGGAATAAATACACAAGGAAGAAACAAAATTATCATTTTGAAGATGGTTTACATAGGGAACCTTAGACTCAATATAAATAAGTTAAAATAGTAACTTCAGTGAAATCACAATAAATAAAGTAAAACCACAAAAATCTTCAATCTTTCTGTATATTACCAAGAAAATCTGTATCAAGGGCAAAAGAAATTCCACTCAAAATACCTATAACATGTAAAATATCTGGGAGACACACAGGACACAAGACACACAATTATATAAATTATATATAATTATATAAATTACATTATATAAATTATATTAATACAAATTATATAATTGCAATTACAAATTATATAAATACAATTACAAAACATTTTTTACAAAAAAACCCATTTGATCAAAATATTAATTATTTATGGTGTCAATATAACAAAATGACAAAACTACCTAAATTAATTTATAGATTTAATGTTATACTGTTCAATTTATCAAAGATTTACTTATAGAACTAGTAAAAAATAATGACAAAATTTATCTGTAAAAACAAAAATTCAAGAACCTCAAGGGATATTAATGAACAAAGTGGGAAGAAAGGGGATCTAACAATATGTGTTTTCAAACTATATTATATAGCATTAGTAATCAAAACTATATAGTATTAGCAAAAAAAAAAAAAAAAGACAGAAAATTCATTAGTAAAATCTATTAGGTCCATAAGACAGTGAAACACATAAACACCATATGATATTGTTCAATATACTTAGAGACACAAACTACTGAGGGAAAAACCTACTATTTTATTTTTTTAATTGTTGGAAAAAACTAGAAAACAGACCATTTAGGTTTAAATTAACATCTTGGTTTTTTTGTTTGTTTGTTTGTTTGTTTGTTTGTTTGTTTATTTGTGTTTTTTTTTACCACCTACCACAGAAAACTCCAAATGAGTATAAATTAGAAAAGGAGAGAAGGTTGATACTTTTTATAATGATGGGTGGGGAGAGAACACTTGATGAAATAAAGGATAGAAAGGATCATAAAGGATAAATGGATGATTTGGATTATACAAAATTGAAAAGTTCTTTTGCAGAAACAAAAACAATGAAGCGAGAATTTAAAAGCAAACCAGTAAAGTGGAAAAAATAACTTTACAACACATTTCTTGCACTGACATTCAAGATATATAGAAAATTGATATTGATATATTAGAACAAGAGCCATTCTCCGATAGATAAAGGAAGCAACCTAATATATCAACAATCATATAAAAATATTCCAAATTGCTAATAATAAAAATGCAATTAAAACAATCCTGAAATTCTACTTTATATTTAACAAATTAAGAAAGATATAAAAAATTTTAAAATGGTAATTGTTAAAGGAGTTGTGGAGGATAGGGATACTTAAACAGTATTAATGAAGTTATGAATTACCTCAGTAATTCTGGAAAGCAATATGGAAATATATTTCCCAAATCATTAAATTTGATCCAGAAATGCCATCCATACCTATATTCCAATAGTCCTCAAACTTTTTAAATAGGGGGCCAGTTCACTGTCCCTCAGACTGTTGGAGGACTGGACTATAGTAAAAACAAAAACTCACACACTGTCTCCACCCCTCAGCCCATTTGCCATAACCTGGCGGGCCACATAAACGTCCTCAGCGGGCCCCATCTGGCCTGCCAACCATAGTTTGAGAACCCCTGCTATATTCTAAAGAGATCAAAGAAAAAGGGAAAAGACCAATATGTACAAATATTAATATATTTTTATAAATTTTTGTTATTGTTGTAACAGAACTGGAAATGAAGTGAATATCCATCAATTGGAGAATTGCTAAACAAAGGTATGTGAATCTATTGGAAGGATAATAGAGATGCAGATAAAAAAGAAAAGGAAGAAATGAACAGAAGCAGAATGTCTAAAAATACACAGGAAAGAGACAAAAAAAGTTCAAGAGAAGATCAACCAAGCAAAGTAATATAGATATCCCCATATTAAATTTAATATATGGTTTATAAAAGCTAAGTTATATTTAATAAAGATTTACAGTTTCACATACAAAAACCAAAAGCAAACAAAAACCCAACAACAGCAACACCAAAAACCCATGAAAATGATTGTAGTTAATGCACCAACATCCGTCACAGAAGATCAGGAAGTACAGAAATTCTGCAAAGAACGCAAGAATCTCCTCCAATTCAAATCAATATGTACTTTGATATTATGTGATTTTAATGCAAAGGTTTAAATAGCTGACTATGGTGAGAATATATTTAAAACTATAGAGTAGGAATTAGGAACTGAGTAAAGGCATGATGATTGCACAGACGTCTCATGCCTTTATATTATAAATACATTCTTTGAGAAAAGCATCATCAGTAACTGTACATAATAAATGACAAGGTCACATACACATAACCACACAAGATTCTATTTTAACATACAGGAAATACTTTTTACTGATGTGGGTGTTACTTATGAATCCTTTATCTACGTGTGGTCAGCTCACTCATTTGTTAGAACAAAGATCGAGATGAGCATAGAATCAGAAGAAAGAAGGAAATTGAAAAAAAATGTTTTGCAATTAAAATAATTCCATTTTGATCAATTTGTATTATTGAAAATTAAAACTGGACTATGGTCAGAAAAAATACAGATACAGATAATGATACTTCATGTAGGCAATTAAATGATATAACTGAATTACCATTAAAAAGGGACCAAAAGATCCCTGAAGAGACCTTTGACTATAAATACTTGACATACTTGCCAGTCATAGAGATATGGGAGGCATGGGTAAGATCACTTTAGAAAATAAGCTCATGTGTAAAATTTTATGGAGAAGGATGATGGAAAGTTATCAAATGGATCACCTCACAAAAAAGAGAAGTCATGGAGGGTAAATTTGATTTAAAGAAAGCTTGTTGAAAGTACCAATTAAAAAGTCATCCCAAATAAAGAAATTGAAACTATTTCTAGTCATGTGAAAAGATGCTCCAAATCATTATTAATCAGAGAAATGTAAATTAAGACAACTCTGAGATACCACTACACACCTGTCAGATTGGTTAGGATGACAGGAACAAATAATGATGAATGTTGGAGGGGATGTGGGAAAACTGGGACACTGATGCATTGTTGGTGGAATTGTGAATACATCCAGCCATTCTGGAGAGCAATTTGGAACTATGCTCAAAAAAGTTATCAAACTGTGCATACCCTTTGATCCAGCAGTGTTACTACTGGGCTTATATCCCAAAAAATCTTAAAGAAGGGAAAGGAACCCACACGTGCAAGAATGTTTGTGGCAGTCCTCTTTGTGGTGGCCAGAAACTGGAAACTACGTGGATGCCCAGCAGTTGGAGAATGGCTGAATAAATTGTGGTATATGAATGTTATGGAATATTATTGTTCTGTAAGAAATGACCAACAGGATGATTTCAGAAAGGCCTGGAGTGACTTACATGAACTGATGCTGAGTGAAATGAGCAGGACCAGGAGAACGTTGTATACTTCAACAACAATTCTATATGATGATCAGTTCTGATGGATGTGGCCCTCTCCAACAATGAGATGAACCAAATCTGTTCCAATAGAGCAGTAATGAACTGAACCAGCTACACCCAGCGAAAGAATTCTGGGAGATGACTATGAACCACTACATAGAATTCTCAATCCCTCTACCTTTGTCCACCTGCATTTTGGATTTCCTTCACAGGCTAATTGTACACTATTTCAAAGTCCGATTCTTTTTGTTCAGCAAAACAACTGTTTGGACATGTATACATATATTGTATTTAATTTATACTCTAACATATTTAACATGTATTGGTTGACCTGCTATCTGGGGGGGGGGGAAACGAGGGGAAAAATTGGAACAAAAGGTTTGGCAATTGTCAATGTTGTAAAATTACCCATGCATATATCTGGCAAATAAAAACTATTAAAAAAAAAGTCATCCCAAGTTAAAATGATGAAGGACAATGAACAGAAAAAAAAATGGAAAAGATCTACAAAGATTAATTTTTTACAAATTGTTTACACCATCAAGGACAATATCTTCTAACTAAATGCCTATTTTCCCATCTCTATAAGATTCTTAGAGAGGTAGCATTGTGTAGTAGGTAGAAAATTGGAGTTGAAGTCAGGAGGACTTGGATTAAAATCTCTTCTCTGACATTCAATGACTGTGTAAGTCTTTACAAGTTACATTCTTCTCTAGGAAGCTTTGTAAGTTGCAGAAAAGATGCTGACTTGAATAAGTAGAGAGAGTTTCTTCACTTGTAAGTTCTCTCTATTAATGAAATCATAGATCCACTCCCTACTTCTAAAAAATTCTGATGAGAATAATCTACATGTACATTGAAAGCATTTTTGATAATGGTATTAGGAGACAATAGGTAGATTTTTGAAAGCTGTATTTTATAATAAAATAAAAAGGTGGTACTTTCCACTCTTTCATCTACTTCATACATTTTCAGTTATTTATATATTGCTCTCCCCATTAGAATAAGTGGTTATTTTTGTCTTTCCTTGCATCTGTAGTACTTAGCACAATTCCTGGCACATAGAAGTATTTAAAAAATGCTTGCTAATTGACTAACATATTTAACCTCACAAGACTTAATGAATTATGTAAAGATACAAGATGCCACTATATTTATTGTTTATTTGATTTTATAGATTTAATTTCATAGAACAAAATAATGCCTTAAAGACTGTTTTTCAACATAGTGTCTTCCGTACATCCTTCATAATTATTCAAGATTCCTTGAAACATATAAGAACAGAGATGGATTTATTCAATGGCCACCTGAACATTAATAAAAAGCAAATTATAAATAACATATGGTTACTAAAAGTATTTACTACTGTCATGGAAAAAAGTCTGTCAGAGTCCAAGTTGAAGAGAGATACCTTACAGACAGTGAGATCCTTAAAAAAAACCCAGAGAAAGAACTGATAAATAAAAATACATATAGAATTATTTATATATATATGTAAATATATATATATATGATACGTATGTATATATGCCCATACATATGTACATCAAATGATAGCCATCTGAAACAGGAGTGGAAAAAGAAGGAAAAAATTTAGAGGATAATTTTATTATATCTTTTAAAAGAATAGCAAAATGTATAGATTTGCAGTTTCATGTGCAATCTTTTTTATTTCATAAATTATGGAAATGCTTGTTTTATCACATAAATTAAAAATTAAGTAAATACAATTAAACAAGCAAAAGATTGCAAATAATATTTGCATCAAGCCACAGAATATTATAATGCCTTTTGGAAGAGACAAATAACTAATCAAAAGAGTTTGGCTCAACCATCCACTTACGAATTACCAAACGTGCATATTTATTATCCAAATTATGACAATGAGATAATAAACTATGAAGTTCATCCACTAGTATATCTGTCTATATTTATTTTATCTATCATCTATCTCTCTAGTTAATCTATCTAGTTGATATATACAACAAATGCACAATGAATTGGAGTCAGAATAAAACAGGAGCTAGAGAATAGGCCGGAGAAATTGTAAATTCCAGAAACAAAGGCCAAACCATCTTTAAGATGAGTTGAAAAATATTTTTCTTCCTATGTTTCAGATGGGAAAACTACGGCCTAGGGAGGTGCTTTGCCCAGGATGACATGACTAGTTAGTGGTGTATATGGGGATTCCAAGGAGAGCCTCTCACTCCATTTCCAGACTCGTTCCTTCACTCCACATTTCCTTTCCTGAGCTTCTAAGTCTTCTCATGGTTCCCTTTCAAAGTGAGATGACAGAAATTGTCGGGTTTCAAGGGATAATCTCCAGCCAGTTAGTTTCTCAATCATGCGACCAGTAAGTGTCTGAGGCTGGCTTTGAACTCAGGTGTACCAAGCTATCATACAGCCTACTTCCGAGGTACTTTGCAAACCTTAACGAACTATATAAATTTACCATCCTCATCACCTGAGTTCCTTCCAGTTTTGGAGCGATGCTTCCATTAAGTCTATGAAAAGAAAGCAACTATTTCCAGGCAAGATTCCAAGATAAGGTTTTGATTTCATTCATCTGTAGAGTCACAGGGCAATAGAGTTCTCTCTGAATGAGACAGTCCTATAATCACCTGGGAGTAAGTCACAGCACTGCTTCAGCAATAAGCCAGAGAAAAAAATTAATTAAAGAAACAAAACCCTATACATTCAGCTTTTACGAAAGCCCCATGGTGCCAGGCCAACCACAGGAACAAGAGAAGAGGTTTCATTTAATAACCGCAGTCAATCCCTTCTAAATGTGAAACGCCCTGGAAACGAAATGCCAATGTGTGTGTTAATGGTGCTTTAGAAGATGATCAAGTGGTTGGGCAGAGCCAAAGACCTTTTCTTACTTCCTACCCACTGTCTGGCCTGGCCCCTGTCTCCTTTTATGGTCAAGCTGAATCTCCAGCAACCAACAAGGAATTATCAAATGGGAGGTTGAGAGCAGCTTGTCATTAAGATAGGAACTGCAGAGAGCACACCACCAGACGTTGGTCAGCAGTTAGGAATGGTGGTGGGCTCTGTGAATAAGCTGACTCTTCTCTCGCTTCTGGGTTCTTTTCCATTTCCTGGGACTTTAAGAGGCTTGATTGTTGGGACTCCTTGGAATCATAAATCGTCTAATTTTAGATCTGGAGATAATTTTGCCTAGATAGGGGATGTGACCTGTCCAAAGCCACACAAATTCATTAATGACAGGGGCAGAACTAGAATCCAGTCTAAGGTTCTTCTGTAGAAATATGACTATTATCTACAGAAGTGGTATGAATCATAGCAGGGGAGGGAAGGGAAATACCAGAGTTTTTTACACAAGATGAACATGTTTAGAAACTACTGAGGCAAGAAGGGCCATTCCTCTAAAGGTAGTCTCACTCTTTCATGACAGAACCAGAACTGATTTCTTGGAATGATCAGATTATTCAGAATTTTGACAGCTAGGTTAATTTAGTTGGGATTGAAGCTCATAAAGAGGAGCCTTATCTGGATATGTAGAGTTATACCAACAAACCCTATGGTAGTCAGACTCTAGTGGTAAAAGGCAGGCTCTGAGTATAAAATATAACCCTACTGATAACATGTGAAAGGAGAAAGTAGACTAGAAGACCAGTTGTAGAGAAAGTATAATTCTCCTTAGATGTTACCATCTTAGAACAGGAGCCCAGTTACCTGCCCTAGTTATGTCTCTGACCTAGAGGTTATGTGGTAAAAGTGGAGAGGAACAAAGAAGAGTGATAAAAAGAAGGCTATGGAAGGAGATAGAATAAAGGAAAAATCAAGAGAAGTAATGTTGATCTTGGGTATAAAGAGAGAAACAGTAGGAAATACCCCTTCTAAACTTCTTGCCTATCAAATAATTCAAAAATAGTGGTCTATACAATCCCATATAGAAATCAATAAAATTCTGGCTTGATTTTGGAATCTGCTTCTCCAACTCCTTAAAGGGATCAGCAAATAGCTACAAATTGAAGCCAAACCGCATTTAGAAAAACTTGTCCCCTGAAGACCAGCTTTAATTTAAATAGAGACTTCACACCAGGCCACCACTTAGTTCAGAAATCTACTCTTTCAAATCAAAGAGTATTTATTGAATGTCAAGTAAACAATCTCTACTCTGGTCTGGCTCCAATTTTTCACAAGGGCTCTCCTTCCTCCTTTACAGAAATGTAAGTAGAGGCCCAGAAAAGCTAATTGCCTTGCTTACAGTTGCACAGCATGAGGAATATTAGCATGGGGATCTTCAAAACTAGACTTCTTTTCACTGAGATCCCTCCTTTTATCCACTGGCTCACATTACCCCTTCTCATACTGAAAAACCATTCAAATCAGGCCCTGCAAGCTCGAAAACCACACATTTTAGTGCTCCTGCCGAAAAACTGATGGGTACCATATTTCTCGTCTGACAGCCAACAGTTGTAAAATTGAGCCTCCTCCTTTTAATTGCCAATAATTTTCCTGTTAGAGGGAGCTAACTTTGAACTCTTGGGAAGACAAAGGCCTCTTTGTGGCTTAGTATTGGGGGGCAAAGGGAGTGTGGGGGGTGTGCATAAATAATATGTGGAACAGCAACCCCAATTATATTTTGCAACCTCTCTTGTGAATATAAAATAAAAACCACTTTATTTTGAAAACGCCTTCTGTGCCAAGTTCCTTAGGACTGTACAGAGAGAGCTCAGGCTTCAGTCCAGCTTTACCACTGTAGTCACTGTGGTATCACAAGGGTGCCAGCACCAACTGTTAGTACATCAGTCTCCTAAATTCTGACTGTACCAAGACGGATGGATAATAAAACATGACACTCATGTCTTTTTCTCCCCTTTTTCCATTTACAGGAAGTCAAACTCATGCAAGAGGAACAAGTCATATTTTTACCATCAAAAGCTGGAAAGAAAGTGGTATATTCCTCATCCTCTCCTCTCTCCCCCACCCATTCACTTACATCATCCAAAGTTTCTCTAAGGGATTCTTAACCTTTTTTTCGTAGCATGGACCCCTTTGCAAAACTGGTAAATCCTATCCCTTCTCAGAATGTTTTTAAATGTACAAAATAAAATCATAAAAGAACACAAAAATTAATGAAAAATAAGAATGTACTTTCAGCCCCCCTCCTAATTTATGAACCCCTTGAAACCTAGCCATGAAACTCAAGTTAAAACTTCTTCTATAGCATCTTTTCCTTTAAGGGCTCTAGATGGAGGACAGGGGAATTAGATGAAGTGACAAATCCAGGGGAACCTATTAGAAAGAAAATGGTTCTCTTATCTTATGGAAAGTTTCCAAATAAATTCAGATTCTTTTTGGTCCTCAATGTTGCTTTTGGGCTCAGTAATATTGGAAATCAAAAACATCTGTTCCATTATTAATATTGTAGAGATAAAGGTCAGTGGAGAAGGCAAATCACTATTCTTTTTCAGGGAAAAAAGAAATGACAATCTGGGGAAGGACAGACCTGGAGGGAAGAATCTTGTTTGAGTATTCTCGGGGCAAAATAATAGCAAACTACATATTACAAATATACATACTACATTCATGTATATACATTCTCTCATCTCTCACTGCTCGAGGTATCACATGTACAGGCTGTGCATATCTATATGTATACATGTATGTAAATATGCACACATGAGAAGACACATGCACACACAAGGTATATGTGATACCCATACCCAGAGCAGTGAGAGAATAATAATAATAATAATAATACTTTAATTTTTCAAGGCAACTTTATAACTATTGTCTTAATTGTTCTTCATAAATAACCTTGTAAATTAGGATGGGCAGATTTCTCTCATTTAACAGATGAAAAAAACTGAGAAGTGAAGTGATTGCTCTAAGATCAATGGCAGCATAAGGGCTAGATGGGAAGCTAATAAATAGAGCATCAGATCTAGAGTCAGAAAAACTCATCTTCTAGAATTCAAATTTGGTCTCAGTGGCTCTGGCCAAATCACTTAACACTATTTGTCTTAGTTTCCTCATCTATAGAGGATTGGATTCTGATGTCTCTTCTTAAATTATGACTTCCAAGCTCTTTTTTTCCCTTTAAAAAAAGTTTTATTAATGCAATTTTTTTACATTGCTGTTATCCCATGCTCAAAGTTTCCACTAGACAGATAGATTTCTTTTTTTTTATTTAGAATTTTTTCCCACAGTATATATGCATGAGTAATTTTTTCATAATATTAGACAGATAGATTTCTGAAAAAAAATCTTCCTTTGCTTCTTTCTCAGAAAAGTCCTTTGAATAGTCAAACAGAAATAAGTTAATTTGTTTTTATAAGGACCATGTACATTGGCTTTCCTACACCACTCGTTCCAGTTTCAATCAGATCTTTCACTATGCTTCCTAATTCACATTCACTTTCACTTGACTACTGCCTGATAGAGCCATATTCATACAACTATTTATACATCTATTTGTCTCCATACACATAAGTCAAAAAAATTCCTAAAGCACTTTCAGCCACCCTTCGTTTCATAAATTCAAATCCCATCTTTTTCCTCCCTTGGTAAAAATTTGGCCTTAAAGTCCACTAAAATCCAAGACCTAAATTAAATTAATTAATATTAATCCACACACAAAAAGGAATAGTGGATCATGGAAGCAGCTAATGCCCTTGAGCCTGGGTCCTCAGGTGCTATTCCCTAATGCCCTTGACCTAAAAGAGTCTCCTTTTACAATCAATTGTGCTAAGGCCAGTTTATGAGGGATGTTCTTACTTAAGGGAAGAAAGGAAGCCAACAGCTTATCCTGGCAGTCAGAAGGTATTTCTTATATTTGTTTCCTTTGCACTCTCAATATCATCTAGTATGTTTCTTATAAACAAAAGTATTTTAAAAGAAATTCCAAGAACATTAAATAATTTATATACTTAAAAATTTTGAAGTGATTTTTATTCTAATAGAAATGGAAAATCCCATCAGCTCCCTCCCCCCTCCTCCCCCCCTCCACCCCCACCAGAATTCTGCCAGACTGAAACTACTCTAGAGTACAATGATATTTGCCCGGCGGAGTGACATGGACTTTTTGAAATCATTGAGGAGGATGAGCCTGTGGCTTCCGCTGATCCTTGGAAATTTAGCCCTGTAGCCTGATATTAAGGCTGGCCTGTGTGCAGAAAAGGCCTAGAAGGTATGTGAGCTGGCTAGTGATTTGCACTCACTCACTCCTGGAAGGAATTGGGAAGAATTCTAAATAAGGCTCATTGTAACAAGATCAAGGAATGAAAAATGTGAGCCTGACTTAGTTCAGATATGCACCCTCCCTTCCATATTAGACTTTAACCTCACAGTCAAAATATACAATGCTCCCAGAGAATGTAATAAGGTTCGATCCGAGCCCAAAAAGAGCTGGGTGCCTGGAAAGACATAAGAGGTCCCTAAAAAAGGTGTATGTGTGTGTTTGGGGTGGGAAGAGTCAATGAACAGAAACCAGAATCCAAACTCAATCTAATTTTGTCTAGAGGCCAGCTCTACTTGGCAATACGGGAATTTGTCCAGTGTCCTTGAAGGAAATTCTCCAGCTCTAGCCTATACTGAGCATCTTGGCAAAAAGTTCTCCCCATTCACCCCTCCCTGCTCCCCCTCTGCTAGCAGGCTCCTTTTCCCACAATTGAGCTTCTCTGCCTTCTGACCCTGCATGACTATTCATCTCCTAGAGCATGAGACCAGCATCCCTGTGGGAGAGCCAGGCTCACAGCTCTGACTACTGAATAAAGCTGGATAAATAGCAAAAGCTGCCTGGCTTCCTCTGTGTCTGTTTACACACGTTCATGTGTGATTTCACTTGCCAATCTGATGTCATGTGAGGGCCCAGTGCTGCCTTGTTCTTCCGGTTAGTAAACCACAGAAGATCCTTGGTCAAGGAAGAAGGGTTTGGGAACTCCCTCACTCCGAGGGACTCGGCTGAGATGCTGAGCTTTGCAGGCTTCCCAGAGAGAATCATCTTCCCTTTCCCAATCTGCTCACAGAGCCCTGACATGGTTTTGTTTATGGGGCTTTGTTTCTCCATCTGGTGTCAGAGTGGAACAGCCAGCAAACAGGAAAACTTTCATAATCACAACAAAACAAGGTTTTGAAGGGAGGGCCCACAGCTGTTGAAGGGGTCTACCAAATCTCCTCCTTTTCATTCCAAGGGAAAAATCACCCCTAAATCTGATGGCAGGTAACCAGTGAGCTGCAGGGGAGGAACATCACTCCAGTGTTATGCTTGCTCCTCAACTAAGAATTTTTTTTCTAAAGCATTTACTTTGGGAGGATTTTTCCCAGCAATGACCATCCTTTTTTTTTTTTTTTTTAACACCTTTAGTCAGTTAACAAGCATTTATAAAACACTTACTATGTGTCAGGCTTTGTGCTGAGCTCTGGAGATATAAAGGAAAGTAAAATAAAAAAGAATCAGTACAACATCATTTAATTTTTAAAGTAATTTTTTTAATTGAAATTCTGACATCTCTCAAAATTAGGGTTGCCCACTCCCCACCCCTTAAGAAAGCAAGAAAAACAAATCCCTCTGACATAAACATGTAAAATCAAGCAAAACAAATTCTTGCATTGGTCTTGTCCCTCTCCTCCCTTCCTCCACCCTCCTCCCCCCCAAAAAAAACCTCAATCTGTTTTCTGAGTTAATCATTTCTATCAGGAAGTGAATGGCACGTTTCATCATCTAGAATTGTGTTTGGTCATGACGACCAGGGTTTCTAAGTCATTCAAAACTGTCTTTACAATATTGTATTGTATATAATATTTATTGTATAAATAGTGTCTGATCTGCTCATTCTACTCTGCATTAGTTCATGCAAATCTTTACAGGTTTCTCTGAAATCATTCCCTGTATCATTTCTTATAGTACAATAGTAGTCCATGACATTCATATATCAAAATTTGTTCAGTCACCCTCCAAGGGTAACCTCTTGGTTTCAAATTTTTTGCCATCACAAAAAAAGCTGATATATATGTGTGTGTAATTTTTAAAAAAAATTTTTTTACATATGGATCTTTTTTCCTTTTAGAGCTCTTTGAGATATAGACCTATTGGTGATGTATCTGAGTCCCTGGATAAGAGCACAGAAGACAGAATCTGTAAATAACTGGCAAATTTGTCCTCAATATGCTGCTACCTTTTCTACTCCAGGGAGAGCCAAATTTCAGCATTCAGACTGGTGTTCTGATACTCCTAAACAGCCACATCCCCTACCATGAGGACCACTGATCCCTGCCCTCCTGAATAGCCTTAGGCTATCTATTCCTACCAATTTCCTTCTCCCTTTCCCCCCTCCCCAACCTGATCTGTCCTAATTTCTCTGGATTCTGCAAGGTAACTGGATAATCTAGATGTTAATGGCTGCTAATGTCTCACTCTTCCCAAAGTATTTTAGCAGAAACAATGCTTAACACTTGGCACTCTATATGGTAGACATTTATTAAATGTTTGTAGAATTGCAGTAACTCAAAAGAAAGAGATCTTTAGGAGTAGAAATTTTGGGGCCCATAATGGGAATATAATGGCGATGGGTTTGCAAACAAGACCCCTCAAGTCCCACCTGTAAGAAGCTGCTCATTAATTCAAATGAGAATGGATCGAAATATTAGCCCTCCCCTCCCCCATCTAGTCATCATGTTTTCAAATCAATCAATCAGCAAGCACTGACTGAGCACCTACTATCTCAGACACTCTACTGGGCACTGGAAATAAAAATAGAAAATGAAACAGTCCCTGTTATCAAGGAGCTCAGGTTCTATCAGGAAGAAACCATATGTACAGACATGGGTAAATGCAAAGTATATACAAAATCGATTATTGGGGGAAGGAGTAGGTAAAGGGCAGAGGGAGTCCTAATAGCTGGGAGAATCAGGAAAAGCTTCATGTGAAAGATGGCTCTTCAGAAGAGTTTTGATGGAAACAAGAAGCTCTAAGAGACAGATAAAAAATGATGAATGGGGGGATAATATGAATTATGCTTCTCCCTCTCTTTCTCCCTTTCTTTTTCCCTCTCTCTCTCTCCTTTTCCCTCCCTCTCCCTTTCTCTCTCCTTCCCTGTCTTCCCTTTCCTTTCTCCTCTTCTTCCTTCTCCTTTTCCCTTTCCTCCTTTGATTCCTTCTCCTCCTCCTTCCTCCTCTTCTTCTTCACTGTGTCTCCCTCTCTCCCTACCCCCTCTCTTCTCTCTCTCATCCTATTTGATTGGATATCCTTGCTGGACTTCCTGTGAGATGCAGGAGAGAGGGCACCATTACTTTTATCCTTACATTCAGAACACAGTACCTGAGAGCACATGGAAACTAATAAGGATGAACTAAGCCTGGCTCACAGGGCCTTGGCTGCCTTTTCTTTCTGTGTTTCTTTCCTGGCCACAGTAATCTGGACACCAACTTTCCAGTATGGGAAGTAACTTGGTGAGTTTAAGGTTTGGAGCTCCTGGATCACTCGGTCGAAGCTGACCCCACTGTGCTACCTGGCTTCCAATAGAACCTACCGCTCAAGGTTGTTGTGAAGATCAAATGAGATTACATGTGAAGTACATATAATATATGGATGTAAGCTACTTTTCATTACTTACCATTATTATTACTCAAAAGATAATAAGCGATGAATGATTAGAAAACTAGTCATTTTTGTTTATAGGGAGGTTATTTCCCTATCATGTGATTCTTTTAATTCAGGCAGGAAAAATGGAAAGAGAACAAGATCTTCCAGGTTATTTCCAGACTTGCATGTACCTTGGTGACTTTCAGATGTAGGAGTTCTTGGGTCTCTCAGTCAAAGCTGACTGGCAAAGAGATGAGCTTCCTCACAGGAGAGGATGACCAAGAGGAAGATGAGTCTAACCCCTGGCCGGCTTGCCAGAAGACATGAATGTAAAGGGAATTGTTCAGAGAGTACAGAAGTGCAGATAAAACGCCAATTCAGAATTTTGCATGCACTTGGATCTGTTGTCGAAGACTTGCTATCAATAGCATGGCGGGTGGGGGAAAGGTGTTGAGTGAGCTCAGAATCAGTTCTTGAGTTTAGGTGGATTTTAAAAAAATCTTCTTTTGTGTTCTGGACATCCTAGATTATGGAAACAACTGAAGTTGCTTTAGTTTAGGTGAATAATTTCCAGTTTGGAGAGTTTTGAGAAGTCATGGAGACAAGAAAATGTCCCCTCTGCTATCTTGTTGTTCCTTGTGATGTGGAGGATATTGTCCTCTTTCCATTATACCTTGATCTATCCCCTTGTTAGGGTTCCCTGCATGAAATTTAAAAATCATATGATAGGGAAATAACTTTCCTAAAAACAAAATTGAATTATCTAATCATTGATCAGTAATAACAATGAAAATAATAGTAACTAGCATCCTAATAGTGCACTTTGCATGTCATCTCATTTGATCTTCACAACCTGAGAGGTAGCTGCTATTGGCAGCCAAGTAGCACAGTGGATAGACTGATAGGCCCAGAGTCAGGAAGACTTGAGTTCAGATAATGCTTCAAATACTTCAAATACTGTGTGAACACGGGCAAGTCATTTAACCACTGCTTTCTTCCATTTCCTCATCTGTAAAATGGGGATAACAATAGCACCTATTTCCTAGGGTTGTTGTAATGATTAAATGAGACAGTATTTGTAAAATACTTAGCACAGTGCCCAAGAAATAGGAAGTACTATACAAATGTTAGTTATTACTGCCATGTCCATTTTACAGACGAGGAAGAAGGCATAGTCTCAGCATGGAGAAACTGGATGAAACAGTGTGATCCCCATCCAATGAGTTGAAATATGACCAGGGTGAGACAAGGCTGACTTGTAAGTTTTGCACCCATTCTCTCTCTGCCTTTGGCTCAGGTTATCATGACTTCTATGCCCTTCATCATGACATGTGTCCCAGGTTCTCTGGTGACTCAATTGAAGTTGTAGGTTGAGAAGGGAAAACAGCACTCTGAGTGGGAAGTCACCCAAGCCTACTGTGTCTACAGTGAGTGAATCATCTGGGGCTCTTGGCATTTACTGACTTAAGACAAGGATCTAATTTCTTCTTTTTAGAGTTGCCCCCACTAAAATATAGGCTGAAATTTGACCAAGAGTCACTAAAAATAAACATTTAAACACCACAATTGTGTAGCTGGGCTAGTGGAGGCATCTGAATCATTCCATCTTCAACCCCCAGGAACAATAATAATTCTTGGCACTCAGCCTTCTTCAGGGTAGGGAATAGGAGCAAGAATGGCAGGAGAGGGAAGGACAGAGGATGGAACTCATTTCTCAGCTTTGAGAGATACCCTATTAGAAAAGATTCTGTTAATATTTTTTTAAAAATTAACTCATTAATACCTCTTTCCTAATGTCCTCACAAAACATAAGATAAGAAGAGAATAAAAGAAGAAAAAAATTTCTTCCCAGAGTGATTTCTTTTAGTGTAGCACCCAGTTAAGAAGGTTTCAATCTATCTTGTCAGAGTCATTAGCGTACTTTAACCAAGCTAAAGTTAAGCAAACGTAGGCCTACTAATGTTGTTGAGGAACACAAACAAATTCAGAGTAAAAATCACAAGAAGGATGTGTGTTATTGCATGGTATGTTAAGCATCATGGTGTAATAGGAAAAGGGCTGCCTTTAGATAGATTAATCAATAAGCATTTATTACATATATTGGTATCATGTGCCAGGCATTGTGTTGGGATCTAGAGATACTAAGAGGAAAAAAAAAGTATTTTTTTTTAATTCAACAATCCTAACCCTCAAGGAACTTGCTTATATCCTTGTAGGGAGAGCACAAGCCCGCATGCTAAGTAAATGTAGAATATATAAGATAGTTAAATATAGGGCAGCAATAACAGTTGTGGGTAAGGAGAATTAGGAAAGTCTTTAGGCAGGAGGTGCTTGAAATGCGTTTTTGAAGGCGTGGGTAGGAATTTTGGGAGGCAGAGTTGAGGTAGGGAACACTCCAGTCACAAGGGCTAGACAGAGATGAGAGATGGACACATCCTGTGTGAGGAATATAAAGAGAGTTAGTTTGGCCAGATTCCATGAAGGGAAATAATGTCCAATAAGATAGGTTGGAGACAGGTTGTTAAGGGCTTTCCAACCAATATGAAGGGAAATCAATGAAATCATCTAGACAAGGTATCATAAAGGCCTGAACAAAATGATGGCCGTGACAATTCAAATCCTGGTTGTGCTGTTCACTGTTTGTACGACTGTCACAAAAATTCCCTGGTCTCATTTTCCCTTCTGCATAATGAGAAGATGGACTAAATGACCTTTATCCAGTTTAGAAGGTTGTCAGACATTGTTTATTTTATAAAGCATTTTCTTTATTACTGGAGACTTGAACAAAATCCCTCTAGCTTTCAGAGGCCAGGTCATCATCTGGAGATTACACAGATACTTGTGAGTGTTCTAATTGCTTTCTGTCCTCTCCCCCCATCCCCATTCTTAAGCATCCAGTCAATTCCACGTGTCCATTTCCAGAATTGCCCCCCTTCCCCATCCCTCCACTCACAGTGAGTGACCACTCTTGTTCAGTCTCATCCTCTCTTCACACAGCTGTCAAAATCATCTTCCTAAAGCACAAATCTGACCACATCATCCCTTTCTCAAAAACTTTTCCTTGTTCCCTATTGCTTCTGGTAGAATAAAATACTAACTCCTTGGTCTATCACTTAAGTTCTCACTAATAAAGCTCTAACTCTCCTTCCCAGAAAAGGAATACTTTAAAGAATAGAGTAACTATTTCCCATTGCTTTAGCTAATCTTGATCAGTAGTTTTCCATCATATTCAACATTTTATCTCTCACCTCAAGAAATTGACACAAATTATCCTCCAATCTGGGAAGGCATTTCCTCCTTGAGTTTTTAGAATTCTTGTCTTTCTTTGAGCACCCCCAAATAAGGTATCAGTTCCTCCAGGATTCTGCTGTCCAGTCATTTTAGTCATGTTCACCTCTTCATGACCACATTTGGGTTTTCTCGGCAAAGAACCAGACTGGTTGGCCATCCTTTTCCAGATAAAGCAAACAGGGTTCAATGACTTGCCCAGAGTCATACAGCTAGTAAGTGTGAGCCCAGATTTGAACTTAGGAAGATGAGCTTTCCTGATTCCAGGCCCAGCACTCTGTCCACTGTGCCTGCCAGCTGCCCTTTCCTCAGGAAGCTTCCCCTTATTATTTTCTTTGTACACATTATATACCCCTTTCTCTTTCCAACTTAGGAAATGGGGTTGGGAACAATAAAACAAAAGCTCTTTGAAAGTAGGCACAATTTCATTTTAGGGTCTTTTTATTCCCCAGTACTTAGCCCCATATCTACATAGGAGGTCCTTAGTGAATGTTTGTGCAATTGAATTTCCTGACTTGTTTCATTACCTCTGATGCTCTATTTCCTGAAGCCCTCCACTCACCCCCCTCAGTTTCTCACCTAGGAAATGTCGCATGAGTTAATCTTTGATTCAGGTTCTCTAACATATTTCCACACAGGGAGTCTCCCTCCCTTAATAAAGTCACAGATAAATCCCAATCTAGCAGTTTACCTTTGCCTGCTGGCAGCTCAATCAGTGACTCATCTTTTCTGTCTTGATGCTATCCTGTGTGGGCTGAAGGCTGTAGGGTGGGACTAAGGAGGAGGAGAACGTCACCTAGAGAACAGAAGGCAATGACACAGGCTAAGTCACAGGTGCTTGCTAGCCCCTAAGCAACCTCATCATGACTTTCAGGACCTATCCAAAGATTTAATAACCTTCTAGCTCCTGCCTGTCTGGGAAGGGTGTATTTTAAGGGAGTGTTGAAAAGGACAGCCCTTTGAAACAGGGGGCTCTAGGAACTGGAGGATTATGAATAGGGTTAAAGGTATTAGGATGGCTTTCCTAGTGGGGGAAAAAAATCTATCCTCTTATTTCACAATTAAAAAGGAGGATTAAAATGCTGATACTCTTGAGAGAGCTAACACACCCACCGAAACTCATTCCCCATCTAGGTGAAAAAGACCAAAATCATATTCCTAGTTAAGAAAAATAGCAATCAAATCTGAGAAATAGGAAAATAGAAAAGTGATTAGAAAGAAACATTTTATTTAAATTCATATGCTTTGTTAATATATGGAAATAGCTTAAGAGTTAAGGTTTTATGTGTTGATTTATTTTTAAAATGTTACTTTTAATTTTTTTAACAGCCACTTACTGTGTGACCCTGAGCAAGTTACTCAATCCTGTTTGCCTCAGTTTCCCCATCTGTAAAACAAGCTGGAGAAGGAAATATGAAACTACTCCAGGATCTTTGCCAAGAAAACTTCAAATAGGGGAAGATATGACTAAGTGACAAACAAATAAACAAGATCTCCCGAGTTTCTAAGACAAAAATAGTATTTTTTAAAAGATAGTGATGACTAAAATCAGACTGCACAGAGCTGGGAGAGCTGGGAACATATTGGTCCTGAAGGTATACTAGGAAGTCAATGGAGTGGGATAGAGGAAAGGATATGGAAATATAGACAACTTCACCCACTTCACAATTTTTCCTCTGAAGGACAGTCCTGATAATTAATCTGTCAGCATGGTTCAATGGAAAGACCCTGACCTGGGAGTCAGGAAAGCTGGGTTCTAGCCCTGGCTCTATGCCTCAGTTTCCTCATCTGTAACATAAGGGGACTGAATTAGGTGATCATTAAGACAACTGTGATGTTTTATGAGCCTATGAAATGTCGAACTCTTCAACAGACTTACTCAAAAATGCTGAAGAAATGAGCTACAGGATTATAGCAGTGTGGAATAGTAGATACAACTGAAGGATTTAGAATCAAAAAAAGCCTGGGTTCAACTTTTCTCTAAAATTTACAGCTGAGTGATACTGGACAAGTGATTTAAACTCCTTGAGACTCAGTTCTTCATCTGTGAAATGAGGATAATTATGTCTTTACTGAGGGAAGCACCTCAAAACAGAGTGAATGTGTGGAATGAGGTATGTATTTTCAGGCTTGTCAGTTTGTATTACTCTAATGTACTGATCTTTTTAATCTTTGGATAGTGAGAGTGATGGTTTTTTTTTTAATACCAACGAAATATTTTTAACACAAAAAAAAATATCTTTAGCAACGTCATCATAGGTTTGCTATATTCTCTTTAGAAAAAATCAGGAGGAAACCTCAGAAACCAACTAGTGCAGTTCTCTCTTTTTCTAGATAGGTAAATTGATGCCCAGGGAAGCCAACACTTGCCCAAGATTAGAACTCTCAGATGATTCAAATCCAGGACTTCTGACTCTTTTCACTGTCATCTTCAAGTAAGAGAACATATATAAAGTGCATATACATTTTAAATGCCACACAAACATCAGTGACAAGACAGCATCATCCTTTCACAGAAAATAAATGCAGCTGCTACTAAATGAATGTATACCAACATTATTTGTGGTAATTTTCTTCAGAATGCTTGACTCAGAATCCAGGCTTTCTAATGCCCAGTCTTGAGTTTGTCCTTTCCATGGGTGGAATATAATTTTATTTACAAGTTTAGATGTGAAGGTCATTTCAAAAATGATAAGCTAGAGGTCTGGTGTGTTTTAGATTTGATAACACTTCTGAGAACAGACCTTTCTTGGAACCATTGTACTTTCAAGAGTGTTGAGTTAAAAATAGGAGGACGTAGGTGGGAATACCAGCTCTACTACCTATATGATCCGTGTAACCACAGGTAAATTATACTCTCTGACTTCAGTCTCTTTCTAAATCAAATAAGGGTGTTGGGCTATATAATTCCTAAGATCCTAAGACTGTTCTAAATCTATTATTGTATAATGCTAAGAAAAAAATTACTTTTAATGAGATATTGCAAAAGGAATATCCTTTGTCAGATCCTGTGTCCCAGTTTGGGGTTTGGAAAGTATGGAGGCTGTAGTTAGTAACATTCCAGGACTTGCGTTCTCAGCATCTTCTCTCACACAAATATATGAGACAACATCCAAACCAATAGATGGCTTCCTTCTAGCCACAATCCCTTTCCACTCCTAGGAGATGGTGGGTTTAGGCTAGGCTTACTGAAGGAAAAGCAAAGCATCACCTCCCCAATGGAGAGCCTTTGCTAAAAGAGAAGGGTTTTCACAGTTTTCAGAAGACATCAGTTGGCTGTTACATTTCAGGAAGCAGTGGTTTTGAGGCATTCCGGGAGGATGTTGCATCACAGAAGTCTGTCTATATTTTGCACTGATAGTAAGAAAGGGCTTTTCAGCTTCTTTTTACTATGCAGGGGATGAACAGAAACGTTGTTAAGCATTTGACTATTATTCCTGGAGAGATCCAAAATGAATGATTGGAAAAGGGTTTCTCTTCAGATCATGGAGTCATAGATATAGGTTTAAAACTGGCAGTATCATGCAGACCAAATCCCTCATTTTCAAACAACCCACTCCCTCAGACACTTAAAGAGAAGAAAGATCTTTCCCAGGATCAGATTTTAGCCAGAGAATATCTCAGTCTGTCAGAGAGTATCTTATTCTATAGGGAAGCTACACTTAGCTGGATGTCCAATAAATATTTGTCCAGTTGAATTTATCCATCCTCTGTCCAACAGGCAGAGGCAATCTATTCTTTCTGGAGATGTATAGGGTCAGAGAACATAGAAAATGTAGTTGTTCATATTTATACAGTGTCTTTTAAGTTTATCAAGGACCTTCCCCACAACCACCCTGATAAAAACTCGAAATCCTCGGAGTGGTGTGTGGAACTTGCGAGATCCAAAGTTCTCTTCAGCATTAGCTTAAGAGAATTAGAATCTTCATTCAGAAAAGAAGGGCCAGATGCTTCTGAGTTATAAAAAGTTAGTTCTTTACAGTCCAAAAGAGCTCCCCAAAGGACAAGTACATTCTCTCAGCAGTCTGATGGAATCTGCAGACTAGAGCTGAGGACAAATTATGAAGCTGTCTGCCTTTGAAATGAGCCATGTTTTACAGAAATGATTACTCTAAGAAAATGCTGGAACGTTGTACTTTATTCTAGAGGCAATAGTAAAACTCCTGAGTCTTGTTTTTAGGCCCTCCACAATCTGGCTCAGACCTATCTTCCCAGCCTGATTTCACATTACTCCCCCTCAGACAGCTCACTTTCCAGCCAAACTGGCCCATTAACTAATCTCAAACCCTGCAGGCCATTCATTTATTCATTCATCCCTATGCCAGGGATGTTCAGTCTTCTAGTCTGCATCTTTAAGAGTTCTCATCTTCCTTCAGGGCTCAGTTGAGGGGTCACTTACCTCTCAAATCCTCCCCTGATTCTTTTTGCTCAAAGTGTTCTCTCCTTCCTCAAATGTTCCAAGCACTAAGATCTTTTTTTTTTTTTTTGGTCACTTCTCTTACTCCCTATCTTGCATTATACATATGTGTGTATCATAATCCTCTTTCACTCCTCCCCACCCTAAATGACAGAAGATTCTTGAGGGCAGGAAGGTCATTTTTATCTTTACGTACCCAGTGCCTGGCATATATCAAGCACTTTATGGATAAACAAATGTTGAATTGTAGACACCATATGTCACTGAGAAGAAGAAACTCATAGAGATTGAAGAGGCAGCATGTCATAATGGATGAAGTCAGGAAGATCTAGGTTCAAGATAAACCTCAGACAAATAGATGAGCCTCATCTGTTCTGAACTTGTAGTCAGGAACATCTAGATTCCAATCCAATGGACACCAACTAGTTGTGTGAATATGGGCAATCACACAGTCCCTCCGAGCCTTTTTTTTTATTTGCGAAATGGGTATAATAATAACACCTACCAGAGTTGTGAAGACTAAATGGGACACTATATATAAAATTCTTTGCAGGTCTTAAAATGAGAAACGATTGTTAAATATTATTATTTGACCCAACACTTTGATTTTGCATATCAGGTAACTGAGATCCATAAAGATTAAGGAAAAATGAATAAATGACTGAAGCAAAAAAGCATTTGTTAAGTGCTTAGTATGTGTCAAAGTATTGTGCTAAGTACAGAGGATACAAAAAATACAACAGCCAAGACAACCCCTGGCTTTAAGAAACTTACAGTCCAGCTGGAAGTGGTGACATGGAGGGACATTTTGGTCTGGAAAGTTATAGGAAATGGGGAGTAAAGTGATAGGGGAATAGAGTGACATTCTTTCTAGGAGCAATGATAGAGTTGGTTTGATTTTGCCCTGTCTCTGTCACATAACTATACAAACCTGGTACCCTTGAACCCAGGTTTCAAGAATTGCTTTGCCTCCAAGAGAGAAGTCTATCTCTTCATTGGCATTATTATTGGAATATATTATTCTTCAACTGTAAGATGACACTGATAACCTACCATCAGAAAGTTGACTCTCCAAATAATAGAGATGGATTAATGTTAAGCCACCCACACTCTCTTGCCCAATCCTTCTTGTAATCAGTGGAAAGCATCCTTGAGATGATTCCTTAGAGCTAAGGGTTGAGTTCACTTTATGAGTCACTGTATTTTAAGAGTACATTTACAGCAGGAAGAACAGCCTGGTGTGGACTGTGCTGTCTGGCATTCTATTACTATCATTTCATTTCTTGGAGTCTTGAATATGAGATGTCATGAGAAGAAAAGGAACTACTGATATAGGAGCTTGGAAGGACTTCAAAGATAAACTTTAGCCCATGTGGCAATACCTATAGTACTTACCTTCCCGTTCAAATGAGATGATGTTTTTAAAGTCTCTAAACCTTAAGGCACTGTATAAATATCAATTATTATTACACTTTCATAGTTTTGCTTAGAGCTGGCCCTCATCCGAGACACAGTCTTTGGTCATAGAAGAGAGAAAAACCTCACCAGTTCGCGCAAGGACTGAACCCATAACCTTGACCTCATTAGCATTATGCTCAGATGGGACCACTAAGCTGCTAAATGTGACAGGGGTCCTTTTCAGGATCCAATAAAATAGAAACTACCTGGAAAACCACATAGATTCTTCCAGTGCTCAGCCCACAGATCTAGTTCTCACAGGGCCCAGTGTTTCACAGGTTTTCCACCCAAATAAGGCCTCACTCCATGTTGCCATTAAAAGCTTTGGAAAGTAAACAAGCACAGGATAGATGGGAACTTTGAAAAAGCCCAGCCGGGAACCATTAAGCCAATTGTTTCATACTAACCCCAGAGGTGACAGAGGCTGGGAGCTGAGAATTAGACCATATGTCTCAAAGAAAAGAAATGCATGAAGTCATATGTGTCAGTTATTCCACTACCAGCAATTATTTATGCCTGAAGTTTGAAGGAGGAGAAATAATGGCAGTAGTTCCCCCAATGCCAATTGGCACAGTAGGAAAGAAACCAGAATAAGATTAAGAAAACCCATGTTTTATTTCTATTAACTGCCACTAACTTGCTATATGAATTTGGGGATCATTTAACTTCCCCATGCCTCCAGTTTCTTCATCTGTAAAATGGGTCTAACATAACTTCCCAGAGTTCTTGGGAGATTAAAACAACATAGGATTAGAAGATAAATATGAGGAATTATGCTAAACCTCTCATTTCCCATCTCAAGGATAGAGTCATTTCTTTTGAACCACTTCCTGAGTCATCTGTTGCACCATCTACCAAGAAACAAAGCCACAAAGTTGAAGTCAAAAGCAGACTCCCTCTGGTACTTAACCCCAACTGATTCTGCAAGGACCATCAAAGAGTCTACCAGGATTACTAGACCATGGTTGAACAGATGTTAGGTCAGCAATGGCATTTCCCTCTTTTTATTAAAAAAAAAATCCTTTTCTTGGCAGTTGCATTTTACTATCAAACTGACAAATGACATTTTAAAATAGGGCTTTAAAGGAAATTGGAAATAGCTGAAGGTCAGAAAATTCAGGATTAGGGCTGTCAGCCCAGCATCTGGTTCTCCCTGTCTGGGTCAATGCCACATTAAAAGCCTTTAGTTTATGCCATCTCTGGATTAACTAAAGGAACCAAGGCTGGAACAATTAAGATTTAGGGATGAAATGATATTTGCCTCCAAGTATTTTAAGGGAATTTACCTCTTAAAGATATTTGACTTGTTTTGCTTAGTCCCAAGATAACAAAACTTGAACAAATGGCTAGAAATTGCAAAGGGGCAAGTGTAGCCTTCATTTAATGAAAATCTTCCTTATAATCATAAACTATCCCAAAGTTGAATGGGCTGCCTCAGGAGGCAGTGTTCCTCCCTCCCTGGAGGTCTTCCAGCAAAGAATGGATTGGCTACTTTCTTCAGCTACACTGCAAGGGGAACACAGGGATTGCATTAGATGGTTCCCCTCCTTCTAAGGGCTGAAATGCTTCCATTCTTTGACTTAATGTTACCTGCCCATAAATAATAGGAGGTCTGGAAGCCTTAGGACTCTTGGACCATTACACTGATCTAAAAACTCTCCATTTCTTCTTAGTCTGTGAAATCTTTAGAAGAGGTCTCACCTCATTTATATTTCAGCTGCTGGGTGTGCTATGGGTGGATACTTATTTGGCAAACTGGACTGGTTGGCTCTACATAGGAATATGAAGAAGACAAAGTTTGTTTCCAGGGCCCTCCTGCCCATAATCACGGTGTCCTTCCATTCTCACTGAACTTCCCATTCATTATGTTTGTTATCGTTCTTCCTTCCTCCCCACCCTCCCATTCAGGTCTCTATTAGCACTGTCGTAACTCATCTCTTGTTCTCTTTCTTTACTTTCTTTGTCAAAACTTTATTCAGAGACACTAATGCACAGTTGGTGGAATTGTGAATTGATCCAAGCATCCTGGAAAGCAATTTGGGACTATACCTAAAGAAATATAAAACCATATAACCTTTTATCTAGCAATACCACTGCTAGGTTTATATCCAAAAAGATCAAAGAAAAAAAAAAAGGTGGGAGGAGACCTATATGCACAAAAATATTTATAGCAGCTCTTTTTGTTGTAGTAAAGAATTAGAAATTGAGGGGATGCTCATCTATGGGGGAATGGCTGAATAGTCGCAATACATGATTGTGGTGGAATACATAGTGCTATATAAGAAATGATGAGCAGAATGGTTTCAGAAAACCTGGAAAGACTTATATGAACTGTAAAGAAAAATGAGCAAAACTAGAAGCAATTGTACATACTAACAGCAATATCATCCAATGTCAGCTATGAATGACTTGGCAAATTCTTAGCAACACAACTATCCAAGTCAACTCCAAATGATTAATAATGAAAAACTCTATCCATCTTCAGAGGAAGAAGTGATGAAGTTTGAATGTATATCTAAGCACCCTATTTTCACTTTCTTTTCTTTTTGGTCTATATTTTCTTTCACAACATGACTAATATGGAACTATGTTTTTCCTGATTGCCTAATTATTACCTATATCAAATTGCTCACAGTATTAGGGAGGGTGTAGGAAAAGACTGGAGGGAGGGAGAGAATTTGGAACTCAAAAATTTAAAAAAACAAGTGTTAAAATTGTTTTTACATGTAATTGGGGGAAGGAAGTAAAATATTATTTAAAGAATACTTTACCCCAAAAGTTTCTCAGTCTCAGTTGCATTCTTACAGAAACTACATTTACCTATGTTCGCAACAAATATTTGTCCAGTTGAACTCATGCCACATTAATAGCTGACAAATCTTATACATTCCCTGGTGGAAAAAGCACCAAATCTGGAGTCAAAGGACCTGAATTCAAATCCTATCTCTGATTATGATTATAATTATGAAACTGTGGGATGCCAAGCAAGTCACTAAACCATTTAGATCTTAGTATCTTCATCTGTGAAATGAAAGGGTTGAACTAGAAGTATTCTAGGGTCTATTTCAGCTCAAGATTCACAATCTTAATATCTTTCCTAGGGTTATTTTTATTTAGAGAAGTAAATCCATAGGAAATCAAATGAAGGAATGCCTAATGCTACTATTGTGGAGTACACAATGGAAAGACTACACTGGAAAGCTGCATTTAATTCCCAGCTTTGCCATTATTTGTGTGACCTTAAACAAGTCATTATAATTTTCAGTTTCCCCTTCTGTAAATGAAAAGGATTTGACTAGATGGTCTTTGAGGTCTCTTCTAGCTCAAATCTATGGAAGTTTTTTATAAAACCCTATGCTTTGTCTCTATCTTTTTTCATACTTGACCACAGCTTAATCTCCATGTCAGAGTAGATTTACCAAATTGATTGTCTTAATGTATCTCATCATCTTTTACCTAGAGAGTTACATAAGAATCAAATGATTCAGAAGTGGAAAGAACCTTAGACCTCTTTTAGTTCTAACTCCTTTATTATATATATGTAAATGAGGAGGCACAGAGAGGTTGCAACTTGCTCAAGATCACACAAATAGTCTAAACCATTAATTTGTGCCTATTTAAACATGAGGACTGGATTTATGAAATTTATGTTTTAAATATTGTGAAAAAAATAATATACTGGCCCTTAGAATTTAGCACTCAGTATAAGAAAGATGCTTGGGATTTGATTTTATGTATCAGAAGACGCAAACAATTTTTTTTTTCTTTAGATCTTTAGATCTCAGCTTCCTCACCTATAAAATGTTAGGACAAAATAATTTTAAAAGTACTTTCCAGTTCTACCAGTTCATTTGTATGTAATGCCATATATCTTGTTATCTCTTTGGGAATCAGTGCTTATCAGCATTTCTAATTCCTTAATCTAACCAAATAATTCTTGCTCAATATGATAAAAGTCAAA
The DNA here is from genome assembly GCF_048593235.1 of Sminthopsis crassicaudata. Classification (NCBI taxonomy): domain Eukaryota; kingdom Metazoa; phylum Chordata; class Mammalia; order Dasyuromorphia; family Dasyuridae; genus Sminthopsis; species Sminthopsis crassicaudata. Next base: position 551,094,555 of record NC_133618.1, on the reverse strand, counting down.
GTAGTCAACATTGGAGGTGCTGCCTGTGAGAACACAAGCATACCAAAGCACTGTTGGTAAAGGTGCAAACGAGTCCAACAGTTATGAAAAATAATTGGAAATTATGCAAGAAAGTGATTAAACTGTTTATAACTTTTGACCCAGTGTCATATCTCTTAGGAAGCTTAAAGGGAAAAAGAAAAATTCCCTATTTACCAAAATATTTGGTGACATATTTTGTAGGGACACAAAAAATAAAAAAATAAAAACCTAGAAACAAAGTATAAGTTTATTCATCATGGGATAGTTGAGCAGATTTTGGTATTTGAAGGTAATGGAACATTATTGTGCCATAAGAAACGATCAGATGTGAAATGCTGAGAAACATGAGAAAACTTGTATGACCTGATGAAGAGAAAACAAAGCAGAGAAAGAGATAAATGCACACAAAGACCAAATAATATCTGCCAAATAATCCACGCAGAACAGCAAAGCACATGAAGACTCTTGTCAAGCATTAGCTCATCCATACACTTACGTATTTGCTAAAATCTGACCTAGAATGTGATAAACATACCTTTTAAGGAGATTCAATTTTACTTTTCCCCCTCTTGTTTAAATCAAGTAATCATCTACACTTGTGTCTTTCATCATACTAGAGAGGGGTTACTTTGTTCAAATAGTAACTCCTCCCGTGCCACAAAAGTAATCATATTTTATGCTTCCAAGTTAGGAAAGCCTGGATTCAAATCCTGTTTTTGAGATATACTGGTTTTATGGGTCTAAGCAAGTGATTTGGATTCTGTGCCAGGTAAATCTATAAGACTGTAAGTTACAGAGGAAGCGTTGACCTGCACTTGAACAATGAATGAATGAAATAAAAAGCACTTATTAACTGCTACTGCTGTTGTTCAGTCATTTATTTTAGTTTTGTCTGAGGCAAAGACGTTGGAATACTTTGCCATTTCCTTCTCCAACTCATTTTCAGATGAGGAAACTGAGGAAAACAGAATTAAGTGATTAGCTCTGGTCATATAATTGGGAAGTGTCTGAGTCCAGATTTCAACTTAGGAATAGGGGTCTTCTGGACTTCTAAACCTTGTGTCACATAGCTGCTCCTTATTAAGTATTTACTATATTCTAGAAGTAGCAGGAGTTTCCCAGGTAAGGGTCCAGTTATGGCACCATGCATGATAGCCTCTGTCTGCTGCCAAACTACACAAGAGGAAGAAGTCTGTGATGATGTTAATGATTAAATCCTTAGCTCAGAATATGGCCATTTCTGTAATTGTTTCCTATGAACGTACTTGAGTGATTGTATGTATAGAAAGCACTAACAAGCCAAATCGAGCTCTCTTTCCTGGCATGGCAGGATCACACATGTCTTGTGGACATATGACATCTCTTTTTTTCAGGAAAATTAAAGATGGAATGGACCATGCCAGGAGCTTACAAAGTTTGGGGTCCAGACCAGTATTTGTAAGAAGTCTACCTAGTGAGGAGCACAGCCCCATGGAGCCTGTGAGATCCAAACTCAGCGATGGGTCCAGACTCCTAAGGTGGAGATGTAGACAGTTGTGCTGGATTAAGAGAATAAACCCATGTCTTGCTGCACAAACACTGGGCTAAACACAAGCCAGCAGGAGAAGCTCTGCCTTCAAGGAGCTGACAATCCTATAGAAGAATATAATACAAATAAGAGGAATAGAGGCCATGAAGGAGCATTTTGGACAGCAGTCACAAGGATGGTCACTGGAGTCAGAGGGGAATTGATTTACACACTCTTTTCCAGGAATGATAGTATTGATCTGATTACTAATCTCAGAGCTAAAGTTAGAGGGGGAAAGGGACAAGTATTTATTTAATACTTCCTATGGGCCAGGCATTGGCTAAGCAGTTTACAAGTATTATTTCATTTTATCCTCCTGAGAGAGGGTGCTCTTATTATATTCATTTATAGTTGGGGAAACCGAGGCAAAGTTTAAATGAATTATTCAGGCTTATACAGATAGTCAGTGTCTGGGGAGGAATTTGAATTCGGGTCTTTCTGATTCCAGGTTTTACACTGCCTCCAAAAGAGGAGCTCTAACTTAGCATGAAGATGGGGCGTGAGGGGGGAAGAAGTGTTCAAGTCTGGGTCCAGTCCGGTTATAGTGAATACTCACCTATCAGATCTATAGGACTCTTAGGTTTGGAGTAGGAAGGGGAGGCTAGAGCACTAAAAAATGGTGCTTGAGGGTTATTGGAAAGTAAGAGGTAGATTTGGGTTCAGGTTGGAAACATGGTGAAATCTAACCAAGAATTAGGGTTCAAGAGAGGGAACTTGGGTTCCGGATAAGAGAGAGTAAAGCAGGAATCAGGAAGGTGTGGGATCCTTTCTAAGTGAAGCTCCTAAGCGAATTTCCTTTTTTTTTTTTTTTTTTTTAAATTTGGTTTTAATGCTCCCTCCATTGTGTGGGAGCTTTGAGACTAGTATAGGGGTTTTCCTCCCTGGGGAAATTGTGCCAGTGAAATCACAGGTCTGTTAAAAAAAAATGAAAAAGGAAAGGAACAAATCAAGAACTGAGCAGGACTATAAATGTTTCCTCTATTTTTTTTCCCCTGAGGCTGGGGTTAAGTGACTTGCCCAGGGTCACACAGCTAGGAAGTGTTAAGTGTCTGAGACCAGATTTGAATTCGGGTCCTCCTGAATTCAAGGCTGGTGCTCTATCCACTGAGCCACCTAGATGTCCCTAAATGTTTCCTCTTGATGTTAATTGAAACTGGAAGATACCCTTTTGCCTGGGTTCCTTCTAGTCTTGCTCTTGCTTGTTGGCATTTAGGAGGGACACAGCTGACGGTCTGTGTCAGTTTCTCTTTGAGGCTGCCTCCTTTCTCCTTCTCTCTTCCTACCAAAGCCTCCAATGCTTGGGGATTCACAAATCATGTTTCTCCTATGAAGTCTCATTCCTAGTCTCTCTCTAGTTTTTCCCTTTCCCCATAAGACCAGCTTTTGTGCAGGTCATTTCAATACCCCATGGGGCCTCCCTCTTCCTACTTCTTAGCTGCCAGAGAAGGTCAGAAAAACCAGCTTTCTCTTTTTGCCCTTGGAGAAAAGTACAAAAACAAAAACCAAGAGTTGCATCAGAAGTCAATATGGTAAAAAATGAATGGCTTCCATGGTAACATTTTACCAGGTCAGTTCATCCTAATCCTCTGCTTTGCTGCTTCTTTTGCTTCTTTTGGGTCCATTTCTCCCTTCAGAGCTGCCCTTAAGGCTCATTTTATTTTATTTTAAAATAAGAGCTTTTTTTTTATTTTCAAAATACACACAAAGATAGTTTTCAACATTTACCCTTGCAAAAACTTTGTGTTTAAGATTTTTCTCCTTCCCTTCCCCTTACCTCCTTCCCTAGACAGCAAGTAATCCAATATATGTTAAGCATGTGCAATTCTTCTATACATGTTTCCACATTTATCATGCTGTTGATGCTCATTTTAAATAGGAAAATTGGGTGGTGGGCACAGACTATGATGAATCGGAACACCTCCAGCTCTCCATTATTCCATGATTACGGATCATACATTCCTCACCAGTCCAGCAAATGACCCCGGTGACTGAATAACCTCTCAGTCCCTCAAGAAACACCAGAGAGAGGGGCTTGCTGGAAGTTAGTGACTGATTACATTGTAGATCATCCTGCCCTTCATTTGGTCTCTTGAAACATTCAGAGTGCTCATTCACAGACTTTTTTCTTTTTTTCTTACCAAATCTCCCCCTTCATCTCCTCCCATCCCAGCTGAGATTCCTTTGGCTTTGGAGAGAACCAAGAGACATTTAGAAGTTGACGAAAATCTCTACCTCCCTCCCCCTCCTTAGTTCTCTGGGTTTGGCACAGCCCACGGCAGCTGAACTGAGGGCTTTCTCTCCTTAATTTCTGACCCCATCTGCATTTGTAAGGAACACTATTCCCCATATGTTTCTAATTCTTTACACTCAACTCATCAAAATGCTGCTGGGCAAAGAGAAGGAACTGCCCAAAAGCCTAACACATTTGCTCAAGCCTTCTAATTTGGACCCCCATGCTTTTCATTTCGGGTTCTCTCAAACATAGGCCAGGCCCAACTGGGAACAGTTTAAAATTCAAGACCCCAGGAAGTTTGAATAAAGGGCCTTAGGATAATTTATTAGAGCCTGTATTGTGTTTAAAAGAATAAAAAAAAAGTCTAAAAGCAAAAGAAACCTCACAGAATGTCCCCCAAAGAGACCCAGGACTAATTTTTTTTCCTTTTCTTTGTCTTTAAACAATATGACTGGTTTAGTTTGGAATCACAGCACCAGTTTCTGGGTATTTAAATTGGACTCTTTTGTCAGTGTAATTGTTTCCTTTCAGGCTCAAGGCCTTCTCCTGCCTTCCCTAATCTGGGGCTATTTGTCATTGGCGATTGTTATCTAGCAGGCCCCAGAACTGGAGGTAATTAAACTTTGATATATGGCTGTCAGATTGATTTTTTACAACAACAGTCTAGTAATTGCAGTCAATAAAGGCCTTTCCCTGCATTAAAAAAGAATTGGCCCAACTGGAGGTTTTAAGTGAATTTGTAACAATAAAGCAGTGACTTCAAAGCTGTCAGACCTCCGGCTTTGGTGGGGAAAAACTAAGATGCCTGTTTAATAAACAAATGAATTCAGAAGTTCTCCATTTCTAGTTGATATTACTAAATAATGTACCATTTCTTAACCCCTGTGGATGGCCCAGAGCTGTTCATGAGCTACCAACAACAATTCCTGATAACCAAAGGGATAAAGGAAAATGTTAGGGAAGGGAACCTGGCCTGGAATCCGGGCAGTATTTTTTTCTAGCCGTGTGATCTTGGATAAACAACAATCTCTCTAGCCTCAGTTTCTCAATTTGTGAACATAAAATAGTGGACTACCCATTCACTATTTGCATATGTTTCTGTTATGAATAAAACTTCAGGGATACCTTTGACAGCTCTCTTGAGCCTAGGCTCCATGCCAACCCCTCTCTCCCAGACTGGCCCTGCTCTTACAGAGACAATCAATGTTGACAATTAAAGCTATGGACTCATTTATAGAGCACTTAAATTTTATGAAGCACCTTCTTCACAACAACCTTGTGAGGTAAGCAGTAGAACGATTATTATCCCAGGTGAGCAAACAGTTTAAGTGACTCACAACTAATAAATGGTAAAGTTACAACTTGAATCCAGACCCTCTTACTCTGAGACCAGGCTTTTCTACTACTACACCATGTTATTTGATGAAGAAAGAGTATTGCTACTTTACCTACATTTTCGTGTAAGAAAGCATAAACAAGACTTGTAACTGGCCTTTCAAGGAAACCAGGGGCATTTTGCATCTTGCTACAGTACGCAGATGAGATAGTTGTTTGCCCTTCTTTCTTGATGAGGACCATGACATCAGGCAGGTGATGCTGTGACATGCAAGTGAATTAGATTTAAATGAGAAAGAGCTGGGCAAGGTCATCAGCCTTATTTCTCTTCTGGAGCCATGTGGATCCAGATATAGATTAGGATGACTGGAGAGTGAATGACTCCAGATTGATTAGCTGAATACTAAGTTATGTTGAGTATTCTTATTAGGAATTGGTACAAAAGAGAGTGGATGACTCCTGATTGATTAGCTGAATACTAAGTTATGTTGAGTATTCTTATTAGGAATTGGTACAAAAGAGAGTGGATGACTCCTGATTGATTAGCTGAATACTAAGTTATGTTGAGTATTCTTATTAGGAATTGGTACAAAAGTTTCATCAGAGAGACTCAGATAGTTCCAGACACTCTATAGGGACTTCTTGAGTTGGCTACCTCTCTGGGTTTACAACTTCCAAAACCTACATGTGTCTCCTCAAAATAAATCTCCTGTGAGTCTCTCCAAAGCCTCTCTTGCACTAACTCCACTTCTTAAATATGAACAAAGTACCTTAACAATTCAGTCATGTCTTCTGCATATGCCACAGGAAGCAAAATTTCTCAGGCTTGACTAAGCTCAGTAACATTAGACTGCAACTCTGACAATAGACAAGGAAGGGAAGAAATCTATTCAAAGTCATCAGAAAACAACCGTGATGTTGATCTTGGGGCCCTATGAGTCTTGCCATAGATGGTATGGCCACTCTGAACAACCACTCTGAAAGTAGTTGAATAAATTCTCTAGAAGCTTGGTGATATTTTAAAATTTGCCATTAGGTTTTCTTAGAAAAAGAGAACAGAAGAGCTTGCATCCTGCAAATTACTCAGAAGCTTTGAGCCAAGCTAAGATGTTAGAAGTGTACATCTTTAGCATGGGAGGGCATGGAACACCTCTCTCTACACTCCAGCCCTTGTACAATGGGAGTCTTACTGGCTTCTGTTGAAGTGATCAGTGTTACTGGTGCCAGAGAAATTTCTGAAAGACAAGAATGTGTCAGTAAGATATTGAACACAATGGATCCTTGAAACCTTCCTTTTCTTCGTTGCTATTCTAGGTAGAAGAGTAGTCCTTTCTGCCCCCCCTGCTTCCCATCTATTAATATCTCACTAATCAAAGTTCTGTCTTCTCACAAAGGGTCCCCAGTTCTTCCCAAAAGGCAATGCCAAGCTCAGAAAAGTCACCAAATCGGTGAATTTTTAGATGGAATCTATTCTTGGAGTCTGGCTTCTCTGTGGTATTTCTCACTAGGCAATAGCCAGGGAGACAAAGGTTATACTTCTAAGTCTCCAAATAGCAGTTAAACATTGTATCTAATTTTAGCATCACTTTATCTTTGGAAAATATCTTTTTCACCATTATTTCTGTATCTTATTGGCAATGGGGAATTATAAGAAGTTTTTGAGTTGGAGAACATTCAAATCCTTTCCTAAAAACTTTCTCTTTCCTTGATAACTTCTTCATTAATTCCACTTTTTGAAAGTAACTGAAACCCAACTGTCCCCTCTCCCAGCAAGAGTTGAAACACCAACTCTTCCCCTAGTGATGAGGAGCTAAAGATGGTGGAGACAAGCTAGGAAACTGCTTGAGCTTTCTCCACTTTCCTCATAAACAATATAAAAACAAGTCTCTGATCAGATAGCAGAATGATAGAATCTACAAAGAAATGGAATGAAACAATTTTCTAGCTCAAGACAGCTTGCAGGACTTCAGAAAAGGTAGGTCTCACTTTGGTGAAAGGGCAGTCCAGTGCACAGAGAAAATTAGTGAGAAGGTCTTAGCCAAGCTACAGATCATTAATCTAGATGACCCAGTGAACAGTAGCTCAGTAGACTATAATGGAGCTTCCAGTCTCAGCATAAAAGGCAAATTGCCAGACCAGAAAACCAAGCAATAATAGATGGGACTAGGTCAGGCTACCCCAGCACCCAAAGTCAAAGCTCAAAGCCACACAGAAAGCTTGTGCCCTAGAGATAGATTTTAAAAATCAGGAAACAGACAGAAAAGAAGAAAAAAAGAAAATGAGCAAGAAACACAAAAGAACCTTGACCATAGAAAGTTACTGCAGTGACAGGGAAGACCAAAACACCAACTCAGAAGAGAACAAAATGCTTATATGCAAAACCTCGAAGAGGTTATTGATTTCAAGCCTAAAGAGCCTTCTTGGAAAAGCTCATAAAGGATTTTTAAAATCAAATAAAAGAGGTAGAAGAAAAATTGGGTAAAGAAACAAGACATAATGCAAGAGAGAATCCAACAGCTCGGAAAAAGAAGGACAAAAATTGACTGAAGAAAACACCTCAAAAAGTAGAATTAGCCAAATGGAAAAGGTAACTGAAGAAAATCACACATTAAATACTAAAATTGGGCATATGGAAGTTAAGGAATCTATGTGATAGCAAGAATCAGTCAAACAAACTAAAATGAATGAAAAAAATAGAAGAAAATAGAAGAAACTGACCTGAAAAACAGATCCAGGAGAGATGATTTAAGAATAACTGGACTACCTGAAAGCCATAATTAGGGATAGGGAACCTTTTCTCCATGCTCCAGGTCTCACAGGATTAAGATAGGATCAGCATTCTCCCTGATACTCTAATGCTAGACAGTTCTCTGGCACCATTTTCTTATGTAATATGAATTATATATGTATATATAATTGTATATATGTGAATATATTATTATATATTAATATTATATAATATATTGTTATAATATATTAATCAAATATATCAACCAAACTATTTTGCCATCATTGTTATTTTAATTTCCTGGTTATTTTCTTGCTTTTCTTCATGACTTGACATCTGACTTTCTTTCTTTTTTTATTCCTTCTTCTGTCATTATCCACAGAGATTTAAGGTATATACATGCATTTATGTATGTATATACACACATATATGTATACTCACATGTAAATACATGTAAATGTATACCCACAGCAAATTTTGACTATAAAGAGACATGGAAAACACTGACACTCCCATCATAGATACTGCGTTTGGATCAAAGAAAGCACTGTGTTCCATGAACAAATCCATTGATTTGGGAATGGTTTAATAAATTGAGATATCTAAGTACAATGGAATATTTTTCTAAGCAATGAATATGATGGATTCAGGGAAACTTGAAAAATCTTATATAACCTCCTTCAGAGTGAAATGAGGGCTTGAAAAACAAATTGGATGATGATCATAACATTGTAAAGGAAAACAACATACAAAGAATTCATGAAATCATGAAATTTTGTTGTGAATCCAGTACAAAATCATATTATTTAGCTTCAACTGGACCTTCATTGTCACACTGCTGTCTTTTTTGTGTCTTAATCTTTTATTGACTCTATATTCCACTATGCACAATAGAGATTTTAAATCTTCAATTATCTTCCCTCTCTCTTACTCTCAGCAGATGACCTCACCTTACTAAGAAAGTTTGACACCATCCAAGGAGAAATCCTACATTTTTCCTCTTACTCTAAATCTTTCAGTATTCTAACCCACTTTCTCTTCTTTCTTCCAGCCTCAGGAAAAGAGATGCTATTCATCCTTTCCAAAAATTTCTACTCCACCCATAATTGTAATACCATCCCTTTCCAAACCTTATTCCATTAATCATGCCCTCTTTCTGATGCTCCTGTCTTCCTTCATTTTTGATTTAGTTCTTCCCTTCAGGCTATGAACATGTGCTCAGATTACCATAATTTGAAAAAAAATTTATCCTTAGCTCTCCTTTATCCCTTAAAGTTATATTATTCTCTCTATCCTCCTTCACTGTCAAACCTTCTAGAAAGAGTAATTTAGAAACAACAGACAGAATCAGTCTGGCTTCTGTCTTTACCACTCAATTGAGTCATTAATGACATATTATCCAATAGCCTGCTAAATCCAACTGGGATTTTTTTTTTTTTTGCTCTTATCCTCCTTGGTCTCTCAGTGGCATTGCAGAGGAGTATGGATCACTCTCTTTTTCTTGATACTCTTTCTTCCCTTGGGTTTCATGTCTTGATGCTTTTATGGTGTGCTCCTCCTACCTCTCTGACCACTCTCTGTTTCTTTTTTTGGTTGTTCATTCTCCTCTCAGCCTTTAAACCCAGGTGTACTTCAAAGTTTTGCCCCTATTTTCCTTCTTTTCTCTCTTTGTACTTTCTCTTTTAATAATCTCAACAACTTCCCTGACTTCAGTAATTATTTCTATTTAACACCATTTTATGCAGATAACTCCCAGACTGATATTTCTGCTCCTAGCCAAGAGCATAAGATGAGGAGTTAGAGGAGCTCAGATCCTGTTGATTCTCATCATCATCAATGTTACAGTTATTGTACATACATATATATGTACATCATATAGCATCATATGTCATGATACCATGTATTATTGTCTGCTCATTTGTTCATTCATTCTGCTCTGCAAACCTGTGCACCATAGGCCCTTCGATCCTCCACTATCTCTCAAAGTCTGTCCTAGTTCATGTTCATTGTTTTCATGACACTATCCATCTGACATCCCTTTTTCCCTTAGCCTTCAGTCTTTTCAAGCATCAAGATCTTTTCCAATGAGTCCTGTCTTCTCATTATAAAAATAGCCAAAGTTTTTAAGCTCAACTTCAGTATTTGCCCTTCCAAGTGAACAATCTGAATCAATTTCTTTAAGTGCTGTTGATTTCCTTCTGTCCAAATGACTCTCAGAAGTTTTCTCCAGCACCACAATTCAAAAATGTTCATTTTACAGCACTCAACCTTCTTTGTTCAATTCTCCCAGCCACATTAATTGCTACTGGAGAAATCATAGCCTTGACTATATGGACCTTTGTCCTCCAGGTGATGTCTCGGCTTTTTAGTATGTTGTCATGTATCTGACAATAGGCAGAGACAAGGCATGGGGCATTGCCAGAGAAAATGCCCAGAGGTAAGAGATGGAATATCTTGTTCATGGAACAGCCAGGAGGCCAAAGCCAGCAGATTGAAGAGGACACATTGGGGAATAAGGTTTGTAAGAAAAATGGAATGGTAGGAAGGGCATATAAAGGGCTTTAGACACTAAACACAGGGTTTTGTATTTGATTCTGGAGATAATTGGGAGCTTTTGGAGTGTACTGAGTAGGAGAGAAACCTGGTCAGACCTGTTCTTAAGGAAAATCATTTTGGTGGCTGAATGGAGAATGGGTTGGAATGGGAAAAGATTTGAGACAGGAAGACCTACAGGCAATTACTATTACTATTGTAATATTGTAATAGCAGTGGGAGATGATGAGGGCTTACAGCAGTGACAGAGAAGAAGAGGCAATTTTTTCAAGAGATGTTACAAAGATAAAATCAACAGACCTTGGCAACAGCTTGGTTATAGGAGTTGAAAGATGAGTCCAGGATGACTCCTAGGTTTCTAACCTGAGCAATTTGAAAGTTGGTACACTGAACCTATTGCCTTTGACAACACAAAACCAAATCATCTCCTTCGTTTCCTATGGTTCTAAACAGTTCCTGGTGAAATCCAATTTCATCATTACTTATAAGGCCAATTTACTAACAGCAATATGGGGACAAACCAAAGTCAGGAAAATATAAAGTAAATTTGATAGCCCTTTGGAGAATGAGAAAGAATATTTACTCCAGAGGACAGAAAGGAGGGAAAAAACACGCAGTGTGGACAAAACCAACACATCTTGGTTTAACTTGATTGCATAAAATAAATTTTGGGGATGTAGGAATCAGTCCTACAATAATAAGAAAGGAGGTGGTGGGAAAATTTGAAAGGAAAAGATAGTGAATTCCATTTTGGATACATTAAGCTTAAGATGTCAACAAGAGATCCAGTTGTAGATGTGGGATGGGAAGTCAATTGAGGATTGAGAGAAGAATAGGTAGAGTTGAAAACAGTCAACATTAGAGATAATAATGAGAGCTGATGAGATCACCAAGTAGAACAGAAAGAAAAGAGTAGAGGATCCTGGACAGATACCTTGTGGGACACCTATGATTAAAGGGCATGATTTGGATGAAGATCCGGCAAAGAAGACTGAAGAGAGATTGGATAGGTGGAAGGGGAACCAGGAGAGAGAGAGTGGCATCCTGAAAATCTAGAGAAAAGAAAGCATCCAAAAGAAGAGAGTGATCAACAGTGTAAAGGAGAATAAGGACTGAAAAAAAGGCCATTGGATTTGACAACTAAGACATCTTTAGTAACTTTGGACAAAGCAGTTTTGATAAGATCAGAAGTCAGATTATAAGGGGTTAAGGTGGGAGTAAGAGGTGGAAAAAAGTAGAGGAACTTATTGTGGATGGCCTTTTCAAGGAATTCAGCCACAAATAGTAGAAGAAATATAGGATGAGGATAGAAGAATCAAGTGAGAATTTGTTTTTATTTTTGTTTTTTTTTTTTTTTTTAAGATGGAGAAGATATGGATGAGTTTGTAGACAGTAGGAAATGAGCCAGGGAAAAATTAAAAATAAGTGATGAGTAGGGAAGTACAGAGATGGCAATCTGTTGGAGGAATTGAATAGAAATGGGAAGACAGGTAGAGGGGTTAACCTTAGTAAAGAGTAAGCCATCTCATTATGTGAGATAGAGGTGAAGGCGGAGTTAGTGCTAGAAGGCACCTGAGTGATAGAAGATAATGAAGAAAGAAGACAGCTCAGGGCAAATGGTCTCATTTTTTTGCCCCTGTAAAATGAGAGGCAGGAATCTAAGCTAAGAGGATGGAGAGTAGAGCCATGGAAGGTCTGAGGTAAGTTGATAAGGGAGGTACAGTAGGACTGCCTAGGAGCAGTGAAAGCCCAGTTCAGATTGTGTAACATAAATTTGTAGTAGACCCAGATAGAGCAGTTGCCAGATTTTCCTTATCTTTGCAGTACATATAGAAATGAAAATGGTAAGTGATGGAAGGCTGAGGCTTGGGAGGGTGTTTTAGGCTAAATGATAGGGGAGTTTGGGATTCTAAAGAGAAGAGTTTAGAGTTGAATTAGGTCATCAAGGGATCAAGATAGGGACCGGAGGAGAGAATGACTAATGTAGGGCAGATGGCTTGGTGGAGTATTAATGGATCAAGAGATTGGAGATCATAGTACAAATGAAAAGTAGTGTTTGCAAAGAAAGATAGAGGAGGGGCAACTAGGTGGCTCAGTGGACAGAGCATTAACCCTGAAGTCAGGAGGACCTAAGTTCAAATCTGACCCAGAAACTTAATACTTCCTAGATGTGTCACTTAACCTTAATTGTCTCAGCACAAAAAAACCAAAAAACAAAGGAAAAAAAAAGGTAGGGGAAGAGGTAAAAAGCCACAAAATCATGGTCAGATAAAGAGATTTGGGAATTCTAGAATGTGGGGGTGGTACACTCCATCTATGTGCTTTTTTTTTTCCCTGCCCATTTCCTAGGCCTGGAACGTACTCCCTTTTAACTTCTACCTCATAGAGTTTCAATTCCTCAGCCTCAACCATTGAGCAGAAAGGAATGAGTGAAGATGCAGCTAGTAAGAGTAGCCAGGGAGGCGATATCATAATGTGTTGGGGGGGGAGGGGGGAGAGTTGGGGAGGAGGTGCTGGGTTTCAATAATAGCTAAAATATGGAAGGAGAGGGAGAGGAAAAAATTTAGGATGAAGAAAAGTCTGTTGCTTAGGGAACAGGCATTCCACAGGGTATAGTGGAAGGATTGAGTGGTATTTGATTAAGATTTTGGAGTGGAAAGGTTCAAGGGCATGGAAATAAGTCCTTAGGAGATGGGGCTGGAAAATAGAATTTGGACGATGACCTGTAGCAGTTCAGAATCATTGGGATGTGAAGGGTATAATTAGGTGTAAGAATGTTTATAATTGAGTGGAGGGAGCTACTTAACAAAGGAAAGTAGAGATTGAGTTGGAGGCAAATGCAGTCTAAGATGGTAGGCACACAGTCAGATAACCAGATTGGAGGTCCCCTTTCACAACTTTCTTCCTTTTAAAGGCTGAAGATTAGGTAGGAAAATGGTGCAGCAGGACATAGAGGTTGAGCCTGCATCGCTGGAGAAAGAAATATTGCTCCCTACCAATGTTCTGCTTTCTTTTCCTTCAAGTGACAGGAACAACAGGAGATCACAGGCCTGAGGTCAAAGGGAAGGTTGCTTCTTTTTGTGTTCTCCACATCCCTTTTGGGTTGCATTGCTATATAAGTATCCTAAAAAAAAAAAAAAAAAAAAAGATCAGAGAAAGAGGGAAAGGACCTAAATGTACAAATACATTTATAGTAGTTCTTTTATTGTTGCAAAGACCTGAGAACAAAATGGGTACCCATTGGCTGGGGAATGGATATACAGATTATGGTATCAGTAAGATATATAAGGATATTCCACATATATACACGTATGTGTGTGTGTGTGTATTTACTTGGAGATATATATATATATATATATATATATATATATATATATATATACACACATATGTATGCATATATTATATACATATAGTATATGTGTATGAATACTATTGTACAATAAAGACAAAAAAGATGAATTCAGAGAAACCTGGGAAGACTTGTATGAACTGATGCAGTTAATTTAATAGAAACAAGAAAACAACTTGAAAAGGTAAAGGAAAACAAATTTAAGAGATTTTAGAACTCTGAACAATGCAACAGGCTATTATAACTTCAGAAGACTGGTGACAAAATTATGCTTGGTAAAGGACTAGAAGTACAAATGAAATATATTTTCAGAGATGACCAATGTGTGGATTTTTTTTAACTTGACTATATTGCTTTGTTAGAAGGGAGATTTTTATTTTTGTTTTTGGAAGTGAGGAGAAATTATAGGGGAGAGAATGATAATGATGCTTTTAAAAAAAGAAGAAAAGAAAGAAAAGAACATCAATTAAAAATTTAAAAATATATAGAAGAGGAAAAAAGATCAGAAAAGGACACAGTTAAGTCAGACAGTATCTGTACTTCTGAGTTAAACACTATACCGTCTTATCCAGAATTGGCCTTTTTTTTTTTTTTAATAGGTCTTTGTCTCTGAAGATAATATCAAACACAAATATACATTAGTGGCTAATAAAATATTTTGTATATAACATGGGGATACAGACAAAAATTGCATGGAGAACAGAAGCAAAAAGAGCTTAAGGGCACAGCTCAATACATTAGAAATAACTTGCACCAGTATGTTAGTTTCCTATTGCCCTAAGACCAACTATAAGCTTATTGGTTCAGTTTTTTTAAAACCTATACAACTTGGACCCCAGCTTCTTTCCAGCCTTGTTGCACATTTCTCCCCCTCCAGCTCTCTGTGATCCATTCAAACTGTCCTTTGTGTTCTTCACACAAGATTCTGTGTCTTTGAACTGGCCCATCCCATTCCTGGAATGCACTCCCTCCTATCTTAACCTCCCAGAGTTCCTTTCTTCAAAATACAACTCAACATCACTTTTTGCATCATCCCTGATCTTCCCCAAACCTTCCCCTCCCCAAATCCCTTGTTTTTAACTCATTTATACATGTGTATGTGTTAGTACACACAAACATACATACGTGTATATTAACTCCACCATTATGCAGTTTGTATTTTCATATATACTTACTGCCTCTCCCATTGGAATGTAAGCACTGTAAGTAAGGATTTCTTTGTTCTTGTATCACCAGTGCTTAACACAGCATCTAGTAATGAATACTTGTCAATTGTTAATGATTCCTAACTCAGAAGGTAAAAGGAAGGACAGACAGGAAGGTCTGACCTTGTTTCTTTTCTCTTTCTTTTCTAAATAATTTGAAAACACAGGTAGCGGTGACACTCACCCTCCTCACTCCCGTTCATGACTTTGGTGGCTGATATAGTCCTAGAAAAATGTCTCTATCAAACTATGGGAAATGAGTGTGGACTACAACATAGCATTTTTCACTCTTTTTGTTATTGTTTGCTTACATTTTTGTTTTCTTTCTCAGGTTTTTTCTTTCTTTCTAGATTCGATTTTTCTTGTGTAGCAAGATAACTATATAAATATGTATACATATATTGGATTTAATATATACTTTAACATATTTAACATGTATTGAATTACCTGCCATCTAGGGGGGGGAGATGGGGGAAAGGAGAAGAAAATTTAGAACAGAAGGTTTTGCAAGAGTCAATGTTGAAAAGTTATCCATGCATATGTTTTGTAAATAAAAAGCTATAATAATAATAATAATAATATATTTTTTTAAAGTGTATCTGTCTCTATGGTTACTTGAATGTAGTGATTTCTTAACTTTGTGGGGGTGTGTGGGGGGGGTCATGGACCTCCTTGACAGCTTGGTGAAATCTAAGAAGCCATTCTCAGCAAATGGTTTTTTCTTTTACTAATTTTTGTATTTTATTTTTTCTAATTACATGTAAAAATAATTTTAACATTTTTTAAATTCCAGCTTCTCTCATTGAGAAGGCAAATAAACTTGATATTATTCATGAGCAGTCTTCATTCTTTTTTATAATGTTATTTTATTTTTCCCAATTCCATGTAAAGATAGTTTTTAACATTCATATTTATAAGATTTTGAATTCCAAATTTTTCACCCTCTCTCCTTCCATCCTGTTCTTGAAGATGGCAAGCAATATGATATCAGTTATACTATATGCAATCATGAAAACAGATTTCCACATTAGAAATGTTGTGAAAGGAGAAACAGAACAAAAGGAAAAGCCACAAAAATTGGGGGGAGGGAAGGGAAAATAATATGCTTCAATCTGCATTCAGGCTCCATAGGCCATTCTCTAGATGTGGATAGCATTTTCCTTCTTTAGCTTTTTGGAATTGTTTTGGGTCATTGTATTACTGAGAAGAGCTTAATCAATAAAAGTTGATCTTCAGTTGATACTGTTACTGTGTACAATATTTTCTGGTTCTGCTTACTTCATTCAGTATTAGTTCATGTAAATCTTTGCAGGTTTTTCTGAAATCCTACTACTCATCACACAATAGTATTATCACATTCATATAACACAGCTTGCTCAGCTATTCCCCAATTGATAGACATTCCTTCAATTTCCAAGTCTTTGCTACCACAAAAAAGAACTGCCATAACTATTTTTGTACATGTAGGTCCTTTCCTCTTTTTAAGGATCTCTTTGTGATACATAGTTCCCATAATTTAATTTATACATAGTTAAAAATTATGTTCCAGAATGGTTGGGTCAGTTCACAACTCTATCAACAATACATTAGTATTTTAATTTTTCCCAAATCTTCTCTAACATTTATAATTTTCTTTTTTGGTCATCTTAGCTAATCTGAGAAGTGCGAGGTGATGCCTCAGAGTTGTTTTAACTTGCATTTCTCTAATCAATAGTGTTTTAGAGCATTTTTGTATGACTATAGATAACTTTAATTTCTTCATCTAATAAATGTCTATTCATATTCTTTAACCATTTATCAATTGGGCAATGACTTGTATTTTTATAAATTTGATCCAGTTCTCTTTATTTTCATAAAATGAAGCTTTTATCAGAAATACTTGCTGTAAAAATTGTGTACCCACTTTGTTTTTCTTCTAATTTTGGTGACATCGGTTTTGTTTGTGTAAAATCTTTTTAATTTTAATGTAATAAAAATGATCCATTTTGCTTTTCCTAATGTTCTCTACCTCGTCTAGTTATAGATTCTTCCCTTCTTCATGAATTATAACCTCCCCCTCAGAAGTTACTGATTGTCAGTTTACCTAATCCCAGGTCTTCAGACATCTCTGGCCACTATCTCACTGAGCAGTGGTCTTGTGTTCAACAGAGTACCCAGACACAGCAGCTTGCAAGCTCAAGACTTTATTCCACGCGATCACATCCTGCACTACTCACACTATGCCTACTATGCCTACACTCCCTACACTCCTCTGCACTCCTGGTCCCCACTACTTATATTAGGTCTATGAGGTCATACACACAGCCAATAAGAGAAGGAGACGTTTCTCGTTGATGATGCATTCTCAATGCAGCCAGAACTTCCATTCAGGAGGTGGTCCATGCTATGCAGAGATCACATCCAGGTGCCTCAGACATCAAAGCCTCTTTACTTTCTCATTGCACTATGTGAGGTTCCTCTCCAGACCCTTACGACTCCCTTTTCTTGTTTAGCGGGGACCACTCATAACATCAAACTAACTTTGACATCACCAATAGCTTCCTTAATTAATGAGATTACAAGATGTATAAAAATAGAACAAAAGCAAACAAAAGCAAAATAGTAAGCATTAGGCCCAACAGGGGCCAAAACCAAGAAAAAGATAGCATGGTGTTCAACCCACTATTTTAAAGGCATTGCCTACAAGTGGAAAACAGAGAGAAGCCTCTCCCCAGCCCACCATATGAATAGTGGGGGGCCGCAGGAGAAGCACACAAGTCCATTGTCCAGTTTTGTCAGCCTCTAGGCATTATGCATCCACAAGGGCAGTCCAATTCAGCTGTTACACTGGTGCTGTGTTCTCCATCTTTGGTGTCATGGTCAGGAGAGACATGGCTGTCATCAGCATCTGAAGGGCTGCTGATATTCAGCCGATCCTCCTGGGTCATCATTGGGGACCAAGTTGTTGTCTGATCCTTCTCTTCTGATTCTCCAGGTCACTGACATTTCTGGTTGGGATTCATTACTCTGCTGTTGGGTCTGCATCTGGAAGGACAAGAGCATACCCAGGTCCCCAGACCCTGACCCAAGCCGGGCCCTTCCAGATGCTGTCTAAGCCCTTCCACATCACTCTGGAGAGAGGGCTCTCACTCTTGCTGGACAGTTTGTTGTTCAACTGTGCCTTTTGCATGTGCCAAAAATGCCTTGCTGGGGTAAGATTCACAGAATATGAAAATTGGAGGTAATTGTATGTATCTATCACCACATCTAAGTGGGCCTGTGTGAGTCAGGTTGTGAAAACCCCAACACTACCTTTTCTTGTTTAGACAGGAGCATTTTGACGTTACAATTAGCCTGCCCAGTAATGGCCTGGCCATTCTGTGGGATGACAGTGGAATGGGCAATGCCAAATTCAATGCAGAAAGGCCGAAAGGCAGAAGACGTAAAAGCCAGTCCATTATCTGTCTTAAGTGCATGTGGGACTCCTACAATGGAAAAACAATGATAAAGAGGGTTGATCACATGCCTAATCGTTTCTCCAGATTGGAAGGAAGCCATGAGGAATTGAGAATGTGTATCCATAGTTACATGGATGCTCTGCCTCTTAAGATGAGTAACATCCATTTGCCAAATTTCATTGGGTTTTTCCCTGGAGGAAGTGTAGGAACATGGAAAGGAAGGCAAGTTGTATAGGCTTTTACTATCATCCTAGCTTCCTCTTTTGTTATCCCAAAATGCAAACATAAGCTCGATTAGCCTGATGATACTTACAATGAGATTCTTGGTTTGCCTGAAATAAAGGAGCATTAGGTAACATGGTTAGAAGGCAATCTGCCTTTGAATTTCCATAAAAAATAGGACCTGGAAGTCCACTATGAAAGTGGATATAATACTTATCTGGACACTTTCTCACTTGCTCTTGAAGTTCCTTAAAGAGCTGATATATATTGGAGGCTACAAATTTTATTTGGGCTGTGGCAATTCTTTGTACCACACCTACTGAACAGGCCGAATCAGATATTATATTTATATCTCCTGGATTATAAGAGCTAGAATGATTGCATACAATTCATTCTGCTGAGTGGACTGAAAAGGAGTTCTGACTACTCTCTTTATAGTTAAGTCACGAGAGTATACATGCAAATATGTTTGGTTGCAGCTATGAAGATAATAGTTCCTTTAAGAGGAACCTTAGAAACTTTTTCTTTAAAAATCCATTGCTAATTATGTAATAGCCAGGTTATCTTTAATGGAGACCCATGTGTAAAATTTGAAGCTTTGGCCAGTAAAATTTTCCATTCTGGGATGGTTTCACAGCATATATTACTTTGTAAATTGTTATAAAAGGTGTATATCTTGTCAGGTCTTACCCAGATAATTGAACTACTCACTTAATGGCCTTTAATAAGATTCTAGCCACAAGCACTGGGTAAGGAGTAAGGCTTTGTTCTGGTTGTGCTGGGAGGTTCACCCACTCTGTCACACTGTCTCTGTGATGAAGGACTGCTGTGGGGGCCTTTTGTGTAGCAAAAACTGATATTTCCAAGGCTTTTTGAGTGACTCTTTCAACCACATTGGATAAAGCAGGTTCAACCTCTCTTAGAGCTTCTTGAGCTTCTTTTGTAAGCTGGCGTGGTGAGTTTAAAGCAGTGGTAATTAAGCTTAATACTGGACACATCCATTGGATATCCCCTATCAATTTCTGGAAGTCATTTAAGGTGTTTAGCTTCTCTGTTCTTAAGGAGAGTTTTTGTACTGTAAGCACCTTAGGATATACTTCATATCCTAAATATTGAAAAGGAGCATGTCTTTTTAATTTTTTCTGGAACTATGAGCAATTTGTAGTTCCTTAATGTTTCTGTTCTTTAGTAGACATGCTTCTAACATTTGCTCCTCAGGTGCACATCCCAATATATCATCCATATAATGTAACAACGTAACTTTTGGAAATGCTTTTCTTACTGGAGTAAGAGCAGCAGCAACATACATTTGACACATAGTAGGGCTGTTTTTCATTCCCTGTGGCAAAACTGTTCATACATATCTCTTATAAGGCTCAGCTAAGTTAACACTGGGAATTGAAAAGACAAATCTTTTCATATCATTTTTATCTAGAGGGATAGAGTAGAAACCTTAATCCAAAGAGTCCATTCCCTAGGCAATTGAGTAGGAGATGGAAGCCCATGCTGAAGAGCTCCCATTGTCTCCATCTGTTCATTTACTTTTCTCAAATCAGTTAACATCCTTCATTTTCCAAATTTCTTTCTTATGGCAAATACAGGGAATTCTTCAGGGCTATGGCCCCAACTCTCTGCCTGCTTTTCTCCTCAGCAGTAGTGATATTTATCATCTTCCTTGTCTGGCTGCCCAAGTTAAACTCTTTCTTCCTTTTAAAACTTTTGGGATTCCTTAAAGCCAATTTTAACCCATTGTATTCCTTTAGATGTTCTCCCCCTAACTTCCACATCTCTGGCTCTAATCTCTCTTCCTTTTGTTTTAACTACTGCAAAGTAACTTTTCATTTCTTCTCTAATTCAACCTGTAACTCTTGTACTTCTTGTTCTAACTGTTGTAATCTTTGGTTTCTTTTCTTCCTCAGCCTGTAAGTGGAGTTCTTTTACTTTTTGTTCTAACTGCTGTAAAGTAACTTTTCATTTCTTCTCTTCCTCCTGATTTTTCCTTTCCTGAGCTGCATACAATGGGCGTGGGAGTAGATGCCTTGGAGCCCAGGAGCGAGACCCCTGCTCCTCATCAGACATGTTCCTGTCTGGCTCTCTAACTTATATACTTGAACTTCATGCATGGCTGTGTCATCAGGAATGATCACAGGTAAACTTAGATCCAAATCCATTATGCTTCCCTGCCTTCACATCTTTCTATGAGGCTGTTGAACCTTCCCTTTTGGGGCCTGACAATCCTGAAAGTGGTCTGCCACTTGTAAACTCCCCCTCAGAGGTTACTGATTGTCAGTTTACCTAATCCCAGGTCTTCAGACGTCTCTGGCCATTATCTTATGAGCAGTGGTTCTTGTGTTCAACCGAGTGCCCGGACACAGCAAGCTCAAGTCTTTATTCCACACAATCACGCCTTGCACTCCTCTGCACTCCTGGTCCCCACTACTTATATAGGGTCTGCCAGGTCACACGCACAGCTAATAAGAGAAGGAGAAGTCTCTGGTTGATGATGCATTCTCAATGTGGCCAGAGCTCCCACTCACGAGATGGTTAGCTGCAGAGATCACATCCAGGTACCTCAGGCACCAAAGCTTCTTTACTTCCTGATTATACTATGCAAGGTTCTGAGAAGTAAATTGTTCCTTACTCTCCTAATCTGCTTATGATAGAGCCTTTTATGTCTAAATCATGTACCTATTTTGACCTTATCTTGGTATACAGAGTGAGATGTTGGTCTATAACTAATAGTGTGGTTTCTGCCACACTATTTTCCAGTTTTCCTAACAGTTTTTGGTAAATAGTCAGTTCTTATCTCAGAAAGTGGAGAGTTTGAGTTTATCAAACTGTAGATTACTATAGTCAGTTAATACTATGTCTTATGTAGCTGACCCATTCCACTGTTCTACCACTCTGTTTCTTAACCAGTACCAAATATTTTTTATGATTGCCTCTTTATAATAGTTTTGGATTTGGAAGGCAAAAATCTTCCTTTGCAGTTTTTTCATTAATTTCCTTTTGCTCTTCCAGATGAATTTTGTTATTATTTTTTCTAAGTCTGTAAAATATTTTTTGGAGTTCTATTGGTATGGCACTGAATAAATAGATTGATTTAAATTGTAATGAACAATTGATATTTTTCAAGTTTTTGCAGTTGTTTATATTTGACTTTGTGTGAAAAGTGTATTATAATTGTGTTCATATAGTTCCTGGGTTTGTCTCGTTCAAGTTGTTTTTTAGTTCATTTTCTAAGTATACCATTATATATCATCAGGAAAGAATAACAGTTTTGTCTCCTCATTGCATATTTTAATTCCTTCAGTTTATTTTTCTTGCCTTATTTCCAAATATAAAATTTCTATTACAATATTGAATAATAGTGGTGAGAACAGGCAACCTTATTTCATCCCCTGTTCTTACTGGGAAAGCTTCTAGTTTATCTGCATTACAAATAATGCTTATTGGTGGTTTTAGATGGACACTATCATTTTTAAGGAAAGCTCTCTATTGTTTTTAATGGGAATGGGGGCTGTATATTGTTTAAAATGTTTTTTTTTATGCCTATTGAAACAATTATATGATTTCTGTTGGTTTTGTATTTGATATGGTCTGTTATGGTAATAGTTTTCTTAATACTGAACTACCCTTGTATTCCTGTATAAATTCCAGCTTGTCATTGTATATTTTTTCTGGTAATAAACTTCTGTAATCTCTTTGCTGATATTATATTTAAAATTTTTGCATCAGTATTAATTAGGGGAATTGTTCTCTAATTTTCTTTCTCTGTTTTTGCTTTGTCTGGTTTAAGTATCAGCACAATATTTATGTTGTAAAAAGAACTTGGTAGGACTCCACCCATTTTTCCAAGTAGTTTATATAGTATTGGAATTTATTGTTATTAATATATTTGGTTGTAAATATTTGGTTTATATATTTTCTTATAAATCCATCTGACCTTGGAAATTTTATTTATGGAGTTCATTCATAGTTTGTTAAATTTCCTTTTCAAAAATAGGGTTAAGTATTTAATTTCCTCTACTGTTAGCCTGAGCAATTTATATTTTTATAAATATTCATCTATTTCACTTAGATTGTTAGAGTTATTGGCATGCAGTTGGTCAAAATAGCTCCTGATTATTGCTTTAACTTCTTCCTTAGTGATAAAGTCATCCTTTTAATTTTTGATACTGGCAATTTGATTTTCTCCTTTCCTTTTTTTAAAAATTAAATTAACCAAAATTTCTTTTTTCTTATTGAGTTTTTCTTTTCATAAAACCAGCTTTATCTTTTAGTTCAATAGTTTTCCTACTTTCAATTTTATTAATCTCTCTTTTGAATTTTATAATTTCCAATTTGATATTTATTGAGGATTTTCAATTTGTTCCTTAACTTTTTTAATTGTATGCCCACTTCATTGATTCTCTTTCTCTATTTTATTCATGTAAACATTTAAAGATATAAAATTTCCCCCTAAGTACTGCTTTGGCTGTATCTCATAAATTTTGGTATATCGTCTCCTTATCATCATTCTCTTTGATGAAATTAGTGATTGCTTTTATTTTTTTTTTTGTTTGACCCACTCATTTTTTTAGCATTTGATTATTTAATTTTGAATTAATTTTTAATCTGTCTTTACATGGCCTTTTATAAGATGTAATTTTTATTGCAACATGATTTGAAAAGGACACATTAAATAATTCTGTCTTTCTGAATTTGATTGTGAGGGGTTTATGTCCTAATATATGTTCAATTTTTGTGTAGGCACCATGAACCACTGAGGAAAAGGTATATTTCATTCTATCATCATTTAATTTTCTCCAGAGATCTATTGTGTCTAACTTTTCAAAAATTCTATTCACCTCCTTAACTTCTTGTCTATTTTGTATTTAGATTTATCTAGTTCTGAGAAGAGAGGCTGAGGTCCCCTTGTTAGTGTAGTTTTGCTGTCTATTTCTTCCTGTAACTGAGTTAACTTCTCTTCAAAAAATTGGATATCCCACATGGTGCATATATGTTTAGTATTGATATTACTTCATTATCTATGTTTTCTTTTAGGAAGATGTAATTTCCTTCTTTGTCTCTTTTAAATAGATCTATTTTTGTTTTTACTTTGATCTGGATCAGGATTGCTACTCCTGCTTTTTTTACATCAGCTGAAGCATAATATATTCTGCTTCAGTCTTTTACCTTTAGTCTATGTGTGTCTCTCTAATTCAAAAATGTTTCTAGTAAATAACATATTGTAGGATTCTGATTTTTAATCTATTTTGCTTAGTGTTTCTATTTTATGGGAGAGGTTATCCCATTCATATTCACAGTATTGATTACTAACTGTGTGTTTCCCTCCATCCTATTTTCCCCTAGTTTATACTTTGGTCCTATTCCTCTTCAGTAGTGTTTTGCTTGGATCATTAACTCCCTCAAACTGTCCTCCCTTCTATCAGCTATACCCTTCTCTTTTCCCCTGACCCTTCTACTTCCCTAGATTGTAAGATAGATTTCTTTACCCAACTGAATATGTATGTTATTCCCTCTCTAAGGCAAAGGCAATGACAGTAAGATTCAAACAATGCTCACCCCTTCTTTTCTTTCTCTTTATTGTAACAGATCTTTCTTGCCTCTTCATGTGATATAATTTATGCCATTCTGACTCCTTTTCTCCTATTCTCACAGTACAATTTTTCTTTTCACCTCTTATTAATTTTTTATTATCACATCAAAGCCAACTTAAGCTCATGCTTTCTAAGTATATTCATTCTAACTGCCCTAATAGACATACAGTTCTTAAGTTAGATATATCATCTTTCCATGGGGATTGTAAACAATTTACCCTTATTGAATATTGATTCTCTTCCCCTGCACTCCATCCCATTTACTTTTTTATGCTTCTTGTGAGTTTTGTATTTGAAGATCAAATTTTCTGTTCAGCTTTGGTTTTTCATCAGGAAATTTTGAGAGTCCCATATTTCATTAAATATCCATCTTTCCCCCTGAAAAAATATGCTCAATTTTGCTGGGTAGTTGATTCTTGACTATAATTCAAGTTTTTTGTTTTTTTGTTTTTTGTCTTCTGGAATATCATAGTCCAAGCCTTCCATTGTTTAGTGTAGAAGCTGCTTAACTCTGTTTAATCCTGACTGTGTTTCCTTGATATTTAAATTGTTAGGGTTTTTTGGTTTTTTTTCAGTCTGATAATTCTAAAATTTGCCTATCATATTCCTAGGAGTTTTCATTTTGGTATCTCTTTTAGGAAAGGATTGGTGGATCTTTCAATGACTATTTTACATAGTGCTTCTAGGATATCAGGGCAATTTTACTTGATAATTTCTTGAAAGATGTCTAGGTGCTTTTTAAAAAAATTATAACTTTCAGATAGTCCAGTAATTCTCTCCTGGATCTATTTTACAGGTCAGTTGTTTGTCCAATGAGGTATTTTATTTTTTCATTCTTTTGATTTTGTCTCAGAGAATCAGTCATTGGCTTCTAGTTGCCCAATCCTAATTTTTAAGGAATTATTATTTTTCAGTTAGTTTCTGTACCTCCTGTTCCATTTGGTCAATTATATTTTTTAAAGATTGATTTTTTTCAATCAATTTTCCTTATTTTACCAAACTGTTGACTCTTTTCTCATAATTCTCTTGCATAATTCTCATTTATTTTTTCTGATTTTTTCTATCTCTCTTACTTGATTTGATCTTTTAAGAGCTTGGGCTTAAAACCATGAGAATCCCTTTGATCCTCTTGGATCCTCAATCCCTTTGAGGATTAACATGTAGGCTTTCTGACACTATTCCTCTCTTCTGACTTTGTGTTTTGATTTTCTCTGTCACCATAATAGCTTTCTGTGGTTAGGGGTTTTTGTTGTTGTTGTTTGTTTGTTTTTTGTTCATATTTTAAAAAGTTGAGCTCTGCTCCTGGGTCACAGAGGGAACTCCCAAGCTTCTTGCACTGGGGATCAATGAGCTGGTCATTGACTTTCTGTTTCAAGACTTCTGGGGCTTGCAACTTGCCTATTGCACTAGGCTACTGCTGGGGTCAGGGTTAGTTATGCCTGTTGTGCCCTGGATTCTAGGCGACAAGTTTGCCTACTGTGCTGGGGCTGAAGGCCTCATAGCTAGTCTGCTGCGCCACTGTCCTGCTGAGTCTGAATTGAGGGGCTTTGGTTGCTGAAATGTGCTGTGGCTAAGATCCTCCCACTGGCTTGTCTGAATACCACCTGTATTGGTCTGTCCTTGCCTTTTACCAAGTAAGACATCTTTTCTGAAGTCCTTTTATCTTGCATTGGAAAATTCTTTCACTTTGTTTCTTTATGGATTCTATCACTCCAGAATTCTTTTAGAGGCTTAGTTTAACGATGTTACTGAAGGAAACTGGGGAGAGCTCAGGCAACTTCTTGGCTTCTCTCTGCCATCTTGACTCTGCTAGAATAATGTTTTTAATAATATAAAATAAGATATACAGAATAAACATAAACTTAATTATGTTGAGATATAGTTATTACATTTTTTTTTTAAGTAAGCAAGGCCAAATTTCTATTCTGGGTTATAAGATATCTTTTTACAGACCAGATCTGATCATATGACCATCCACAATCCCCATTCTCCTCCCCCCTCCAAAGAAACCCTTTGTGGCTCCAAATGGTGTACCAAATAAAATACAAACTATTCAGTTTTGTATTCAAGGCTTCCTTCTCTCAAATCTGGATTCAATTTACCTTTCCAGGTTTATGACATACTAATATAATCCCCTTTGTTTACCCTATTCTTCAGCCAAGAAGAATTACTCACCTCAATCTGTCTTTTTTTTTTTTGCCCTTGAGCCATTGCTCACTCATTCCCCCATGTTGATGATGGTACTTTCTCTGCCTGCCAAAAACCTCTTTCCAGTTCACTTCATGTACTACCTTCTCCATAGAGTCTTTATTAAGATCTCAACCATATGTAATTTCTTCCTTTTCACCCCTCTCACACAGCTCCACTTGTAGTTTGTTTTTTTGGGGGGGTTTTTTTGGTATTGTTGTGCCACAATTTCCTTTTATTGCCCTGCCTCAGTTTCCCTAAATGGTCTTGCCACAGTTTCCCTAAATTTTCTGCCTCAGTTTCCCTAAATTATCCTCTCTCAGTTTCCCTGAACTGTTCTGCCCCAGTTCCTTGAATTGTTCTGCCTCAATCCCCCTGGTTGCAAACCCCTCTTCCTGATCACTGGGACTAAGATAATTAGGGCTGTAGAGATCTGGCATTTCAAAAGATAAAACTCCAGATAGCCTATCTCAGATACCTAATTGGTATCCTCTATCTCTATGTTCCAGACTTTCTGTCTGTAACTGCTCCCAGTTTATCAGATTTTATGGTCCTCACCCCCTACCCTGTCAGAATTGGATTGATGATCTATCCTTGGAAATTCCCTATCACCAGAGTTTGGACTCCACCCCCTGCCTTTGTCTACCCTAATCTTAGAGCCACATATATAAAAACCATTGGAATTTCACATTCGATGCTACTGCTGCTGCTGAATGCTTTGAGACATCAGCCCTGGGACCAAAATGGATCCTCTGGTCCCAGAAAATCTCTCCCTCTCAGAAATACAAACAAAATATTAAAAACTCTCTAATCTCTATCTTGCCTCAGTTTCTCACACATTATAGTATGTGTCATTATATAACTTAAGACTATTTCTGTTTACTTATTTTTCTTAAACCTTGCCACAAGATTGTATATACTCTTAGGGGATTGGCTGCTGTGTCTTGTTTTTCCTCTAAGCTTCAGAGCTAATTACAATGAGTTACACATAGAAGATGCTAGAGTGCCTATCTTCAAATTAAGAAGACCTGAATTCAAATGTGGCCTTAGACATTTACTTGCTGTGTGATCCTGGGGAAATCACTTAACTCTGTTTGCCTCAATTTCCTCATCTGCAAAATGAGCTGGAGAAAAAAAAAATAGTAAACCCGTATCTTTGCCAAGAAAACCCCAAAAGGGGTTACATAGAGTTAAATATGACCGAAATAGCTCATCATCATCATCATCAACAACAGCCAAATGCAAATATTTGTCCAGTGGGCTAGAGAAAAGAACACTGGCTACAAAAATCAGATCCTATTTTCTAGTTATCATCTACATGATCTTCCTCAAGGCAAATCACTTCTTTCATAATCTTGGAATATTGCTCCAGGGCCAACTTAGACCTTAAATTACCTGAAAGTCAAGAGATTTTCATTTTTTTGTCTTTGTATTTAGTGCAAAGAATAGAGATCCTCCCCCTACTCCACACACAGAGTCAGGAAGGTAAGTTCAAATTCACTCAAGAGACACTTACTAGCTATTTAACCTCAAGCAAGTCATTCTTTAACCTGTTTGTGTTAGTTTTCCCACCTGCAAAATGAGGGTAATAATAGCACTCACTTTGAAGGATTATTGTGAATCTCAAATGAGATAATATTTGGAGGGTGCTTAGCATAGCATTTAAACAAATGTCTGTGAGGTATTCTACAGGGGAAGGAATTTGGAGATAAAGAACTTGGGTTCAAATCTTGGCTCTTAATTTAGTCCCTGTACAAGCTTGGGCAAGATTTTTAAACTAGCTTGCCTATATATTGCCAACCAGTCTGAAAGCTATGATTCTATAATTCTTCCTTGAATCTCAGTGTAAAATATATAATATATACTCCTATGTAAAATGAGGGATTTGACAAAATAATCTAAAGTCTCTTCCAGCTCTGAATATATAATCCTAAAATTTGAATTGAGTTATCTCATAGAAGTCCTTAAGGGACTAAATTTAATGAATGGTTAGTAATTTGCAATTAGTCTACCAATTATTAAGTAAAATAGCTGCTTCTAAAGTGCTTGAATACTTCCCAAGGAGCTTAAAGATTTCCAAAGCTATCTTATTTTTACACTCCATTTGCTTTAGCAAAATCCTTTTTATAAGAAATGCAAAGACAAATCAACCCAAATTAGTCAAGTCTGAATTAATAAGGTTTTACTTGATAGCCAACAGCTTTTCTGCTTCCTATAATTTATTATCTATGCCTCTCAAATCACTCAATTATCACCCACTACTTTGTACTATTAAGTAGCTTGCTTGTCTGGCCTACTTTTCCATCTAGAAAAAAACAATTTGAAGGCACCATGTTTTATATCATGTTACATATCCCGTAGCAGCACAGCACTTTGCATTACTCAAAAAATGCCTGCTAGAGTGGGGATGGGGAAAACACATCTGTGATTTAATTTGTATAAAAAGTTTGAGGTGAGGCAGGCAACTATTCTGCCACTCTTAGCATTAGAATTTCTGGGGTCACTAACTTACTCAGATTTATATGTGTCCAAGGGGGCCTGGAACCTGGGTTGTCCAGACTAGTAGGCCGATCTTCTAGCTACTTTTCTGTAAACCATCCATACGCACACAATCTGAGACCCAGAGGAAACAGGAGGCAGGAGGAATACAGTATATGACTAGTTGTGTTTAGGGAGAACTTTAAGGTTCATGAAATACTCTACAAATATCTATTTTATCCTCTTTCTGAGTTCAAATCTGGCCTCAGACGTTCCTAGCTGTGGGAAAGTCACTTCACTCTGTTTGTCTCAGTTTTCTCATCTGTAAAATGAATTGGGCAAGAAAATATCAAAGCCCTCCAATATCAAGGCCAAGAAAACCCCAACGGGGTCACAAAGAGTTGAACATAAGTGAAAACAAATAAACCTAGTGAAAAGATATGGGAAAGAAAAGCCAAACCCCTAATCCCTTAGGTTCTGCCATTTACGCTCCTAGTTCAGGAGGCTTAATGTGCTGTCATGTCATAGAATAGGTAACATCTTTCTTTCTTCCTCCTCCCTGTAAGATATTTCTTTTCACTTGTGAAGGCACTGCCATGAGGTTAGGCAGCAATTCTAAGTTTTCCAGAATGTGAGATAGGATTCCAGTAATATACGCATCTTAGCAAGAAACCCATTACAAAAATCCAGTTTGTATGTCCCGCGGCTTTAAGAAGGACACGCACACGTGTGTGTATGTACATAAAATATTCTGTTAAAAATATAAAAGATCAGAAGGTGACAAGTTTGTAGACTCCTCCCTTACATGTGTGTGGTGGGGAGAGATGCTTTATATTTTGTATACGTTTGTAGCTTTTGTTGAACTTAGCACAGAGTCTTGAACGTTATGATTACTTAAGAGTCATTAAGAGAATGAATGGATGATCATTAAAGGACAACTGGACAAAAGAAAGAGGCTTGACTGTTAACTGAGACAAACCATATGTCCACATGGAGCTCATACTGAGCAAACCAATAAAGAATGAAATTGCAACTCAGCATGTCAAATAGTACAGAATCCCATCCCACTAAACTTTGGCAGGGAAATTATAAGCAACTATTTGGAAGAGCTATTCTCTTGTTCCTGAAATGTGCACATAATGGCATCGTGAAGATCTTAAAACAAAAACAAAATGGTATCTATTTCTGAAACAATTTTCGCAGCTACTTTGTCTATTTCTCCCACCATAATATGAAGAAACTGAGACCTGGAGAGGTTGCACAATTTGCCCAAGAGTACATGATTAAATGATGACAGATACTGGGACTTAAGGCCTCCTGACTCTTTCCATCACACCATGCTACCTGATAGAGAAGAGCCCTGTTTCCAGAAAGAAGGTTAATTCGGGTCAGCATTTGAAATGCTCACGTACAACAGTGTCTGTCACACCAAATTCTTCTGCCATTTGAATGAGGCCAGGTGAAGTTTTCTCAAAAAGTCTGAGATAAAGTAGGTCAGACCTCAGGCCCAAGTCACGGGATCCCTATTCCCAGAGGCCTTCAGGGCCGAAAGGTCCTCAGGCCTATGTTGTAAGAAGTCACATGATCTCAAGGCTTAGAGATCTCTAGGGTCAAAACCTAGGTCTAAGCTAAAGGAAGTGACAGGAAGTGGACAACATTGGTGACCACTGGAAGTGAATGTAAATTGTTAGCACTACTGTCTATCTACCCAGGTTACTTACACCTTCGGAATCTAATACTTAATGTGCAACAAGAAAATTGGATTTACACACATATATTGTATCTAGGTTATATTGTAACACGTGTAAAATGTATGGGATTGCCTGTCATGGGGGGAGGAAGTGGAGGGAGGGAGGGGATAATTTGGAAAAATGAATATAAGGGATAATGTTATAAAAAAAAATTACTCATGCATATATAATGTCAAAAAATTTATAAATAAAATTAAAAAACAAAAAACAAAAACCATTAGTGACCATTGGTCAATAATAGTTACTTCCGTTTTAGTCCATCCAATGAAAAGACTTGGGTCTTTTGCTATTTAACCAGCTTTCCTATTTGTTTATTTATTTTTCTGAGGCTGGGGTTAAGTGACTTGCCCAGGGTCACACACCTAGGAAGTGTTAAGTGTCTGAGACCAGATTTGAACTCACGTCCTCCTAAATTCAAGGCTGATGCTCTATCCACCTAGCTGCCCCAGCTTTCCTATTTCCAGCTTGCCAGCTGAGATATCTCCCAGGTATGTCAGGCCTCTCTCTGCAGGGACTGAATAAATGCTTTCTCTTTGTAGCTGAAGATGTCTCTTAATTTGGGTAAGGGGGTCTAGCCCCCATCCCACACACATTCATCTCCATTTGAAAACAAATATTAGTAAGGGCTGGATGGTTCATGGAGATCACTCACAGTAGGTTAAGTGAGTCATTGCCTTCACTGATGAAAGCAGTGTTGGGTTGTGTTACCTTGAAGGATTATTCTCTGGACCGATTTCATATCAGGGATGGCCCTTTGGAAATAAAAGGCGTACTTTAACACTAGAGAGTTGGGTTAAAATAATTTTTGAAAATAAATATTTTTAAAGGGATTTTTAGAAAAACACCTGTAACACTTATTTTTTGGTGGGGAGGAGCTATCCAACCTTCCAGAGTTTCTTGAAGTTTTCACAAACAACACTTTGAATACCAGTCTCTTAATGAAGAAGGAACAAAGTGAATGAAGCAAGAAGTACTTTTAAATCAAGATGGACATGGGCCCAAGAACTTTCAGAGCTTTACAGCTGGTTTCATAGACAATAATTCTTCTGCAGTCCAACTTTGGATTCTCTTTTTTCATCCTTAGAAATGTTTTTTTCATTGAGAATTGCTATGTCTCTTCAATGGGAACAGCTCTGTTGTTGAGAAACTTCTGGGGTGTTAAACTTTTTTTTTCCTCTTTAAAAGCATCAAATGAATACAAATGAGGGAAAAGGGGAAGCTGGTGACAAAGAAGCTCCAAATGTCAGCATTTTAAATTGTAGTAGTTTCCAACAAGGAATTAGTAAAATGTAATAAAGAGAACTCCTCCTCTTAAGAGACCATTGAAAAGTGTTTCAGACAAATGCTGTACATGACACAAGACTGCAAGAGAGCAATCTCAGCTGAGGATGGTGTCCTTCAGCCAGGAATGTGACCACCTGTATGTTCTATAGAGCACCAACACCATTATCAGTGCTAAACGGATAGGAAACAGACTTTTAGAATTAAACCTTATTAGTTAACCTGGAGTTAAACCTTTTTAAAGTTAAACCTTATCATTCAATCAGACCAGGGATATTAAAGTTTAATTAGAGTTTAACTCTCATTGACTTCTACAGCTTTAGCTATTATATCTATTAAAAAAATTCATTTTGATAATACTCAAATCTATGTTTCTATCCCTATTCAGGAACATTATATTTGGGGATAAAAGCATAGTACCAGCTTTGTTATTTACTACTTGTGTAGTCCCGAGCAAGTCATAACTTTCCTTGGTCTCAGTTTCCCCAAATGAGGGAGTTGGATGAGACAATCTAAGGTAACAAGTGATGGGGAAGAATTTATAGTAGTAGTGCAAATAGATGAAACATTTAAAAAAAAAAGTTGAGTTTGAATTCAGTAATCTATAATAAGACCAATCAATCAACAAACATTATTGAATACCAGACAACAATGGGAACACACAGAATATGTGTGTATAAATGTCTATGTATCTTTAATGCATTTCTGTATGTATGTATATATATATATATATACATATACATATACATATATATATATATATATATAAATATATATATATATATATTCACACACACACACACACACATTGCTTAGGACCAGTGCCTCTGTATTAATAGTAGTCATATGTCTCCCACTACATCCAAGGGCCCTTTCCAGTCGTCCTTACCACTGGAACCACATAGTTCTGGAGGAGAGAGACTGGTGACTTTGCAAAGCCCACCCTCACTTAAATCCAACTCCCAAGTCATGGCTTCACCTCCCTAAAGTGATGATACTCTTTAATAACAAACATCAACAAATCATTGTCACTTACTTGCCTCAGAGGAGGCCACCAGGAAAAAAAAAAAAAGAGAATCATATTTGTGTGAACTGCTTGATTTTTAATGATTATTTTTGAAATGACTGTGTAATGGTCCGTATTTAGACAGAGCCAGCCCTAGGGGGTTGACATGAGACCCCAACAATGAGAGAATACAAAGGTAAATCCCTTGCATTTTAGGATTGTCTAAAACTGGAGAAAAGTTTCAATTTTGTTTCTTTATTTTAATTTGGAATTTAAAAGACCAACCACAATTTTGCCTCATGGATTTTGTGGTAATTCTGGGAAAAACACTTGAAAGGATAAGCTAAATTTTCCCTGGGTATCCAGACATTTCTAGAATTGGGAATATGTATAAATGTGGCCATTGTACCCTCCCTTAATTAGGCCAGGATGGGCAGTGGTGCTGTATCAGTTTAAAAGTTTCTACTATTACCTCCAACAATGAGCCCTGAATTGTCCTTCTCATTCTTTGCGATTCTGTCTGTGGTTTTTCTTTCTTTCACAGCCCCAGTGGAAATTTTTGCTGCATGTATGAGGAAATAGAGCATATGAACTGGATCTATAGGACTCTCTGGTTCGTGGTTTTCGAGGTATAGGGGGCCAGAATCAGACCCCAACAGTAAGAGCACCCACGGTGTTCCTGCAGAGCTATAAGAAGAAGGGGAAGTCACACTACTTCTGTATAATGGGATAGAGTCAGAGAGGTCTCAGCTCTGCTGTTAGTAGTTGATGCTGGTAGAGTAGGCAATAGGCAGATGTGGTTTCCAGCAGAGCCGGGCAGGGGAAAATTACTGGAGATGCAGTCCAACCTCCCCTCCT